>NW_011889232.1:390998-397061 GCF_000151845.1 Pteropus vampyrus | reverse complement strand
CATCTTTTATGACATGGATCCTTCTCTGACACAGGCACTGAAACTAAAGCAAATGGTGAAAAGCGGAACCATATGGAAATACTTTCAGAGAAACGAAAAAGCAAACCGAAAAGTCACACGGAGGGCGCCCACCTCCCGCCTCCCGCCTCCCCGTCCGCCGCCTCCCCGCGCCGCCCCTGACGCCGCGAGATGGGCCCCTCGTCCTTCTCTCCCTTCGCAGCTTACTCGACATGGCGAGGATGAGGACCTTCGTGACGATCCACTTTTGCTTACTGAACAGTAAATCATCACGCTGTGCGCTTAACAAGCTCATCTGCTGTGTCTTCACGTGACGATCTAGTAACTGCACAGCAGAACGGCACGAGACGTTTTTGCGTCACCGTCGCCATCATCGCCTAAGTGTTCATCGTGTAGCTCATCGTGTGCGAGGCTTGCACGAAGGGACAGCCCATCTTTACACAGGCAGACAGTGAGTGATATTTAATACGAAGTTTATAACGTGTTAGTTTTTACTGTTTTATAACTTTGCGTTCGAATAATCTTATCACCATGTCGTATGCATCTCTCGTAATTGGAGAAACTGCTCGTCAGCCTATCATCACGGGTCGGTGGTCTTTTCTTTTTAATGCAACGATGTTTCCAATACTGTATCATGAATATGACTGTAATGCTGTATGCCAGAAAATTTTATGATTCATTCATTAGTGTGTACGCTAAGCAGCCCCGAATCGCCAGTAAACCAGGCTGCTGAAAAGCAGTCATGTTGCTGCTTCGTTACCGTTGGACGAATCGTGTAACTTGTACATAAATATGAATTCCTTTTTCACATCGAATTTCCATTTTTGATGTCTAGTGTCAGATGTACAACATCTGCAGTGTTTTGTATCACATAAGACAATATCGATGCTGGTGCTGTCAGGTGATGCATCTTGCAAACAGATGACATAAATTTATGGTATCAATAAACACAGTAAGTACCATAAATGTATTTTCTCTTTCTTATGATTTTCCTAATAATATTTTCTTTTCTCTAGTTTATTTTACTGTAAGAATTTAGTATATAATACACATTACACAGAAAAATGTTAATCAACTGTTTATGTTATCGGTAAGGCTTCTGGTCAATACTAGGCCGTTAGTAGTTACGTTTCTGGGGAGTGAAAAGTTATACCCAACTTTTCTACCATTCAGGGAGTCAGCTTCCCTAACCTCTGCATCTTCAACTGTATACTTATTTTGGGAAATATACATATATACACACACATACACAAATATGTATATGTTTGGTGGTTTCTTACCAAACTAAGCATACACTTACTTTACGATCCAGAAGTCATACTCTTGGTATTTACCAAAAAGAGCTGAGAACTTACAGTCTCACAAAAACCCGCACATGGACGTTTATAGCAGCTTACCTGACAACTTCCCAACTTGGAAGCAACAGAGATGCCCTTAGCAGGCGAATGGATCGATAAACTGTGGCACATCCAGACCACGGAACAATATTCAGCAATTTAAAAAAAATGAGCTATCAAGCCATAAAAAAAACATGGAGGCACCTTAAATGCATGTGACTAAGTGAAAGAAGCCACTCTGAAGAGGTTACGTATCAGCTGCTTCCACCTTTGTGACGGTTTGGAAAAGGCAAAACTATGGAGACAGTAAAAGGATCAGTGGTTGCCAGCGGGTGCGGGAAGGGAGGAAAAAACACAGAGCACAGAGGATTTTTAGAAAAGTGAAAATATTCTGTATGATGCTATCATGACAGACACGTGTCATTATACGTGTTTCTGAATCCACAGACTGTACCAAGAGTGCGCTGTAACGGAAATGATGAACTTTGGTGACAATGACATGTCCGCTCAGCTGTAACAAGTGCACCCTCTGACGGGGGATGCTGATGACGGGGAGGCCGTGCACGTGTGAGGGCGGAGGAGTACGCAGGAAAAGGTCTACCTTCTCCTCAGTTTCGCTGTTAACCTAAAGCTGCTCTAAAAAATAAAGTCTTAATTTTAAAAAATTGAGTCTACCAAGTTTAACGCTTAGTTATCTCTATTGACACATCTCCCAAGTGCAGCTGAGCATGGTTTCCTCCCACTCACTGTTGCCAATGAATGAAAAAATATCAGTGATCACGTGAAAACTATACCGATTAACTTGTAAATGCTGAACCCATCTTGGGCAGACGCACTGTGGTAATTTGTGAAAGTTCATGAAATGATAGGCATTTCGAACATTTATTTAATTTGGAAGCAAAAGTAAAGATTTCAAAAATATGTAAAGTTATAGATTTCATCTGTTTTATACAAAAATATTTAAAGGACCGCCTGGGTGTTTATTTAATCAAATGATTTTATATAATTTAAACATGCATTTTATTTCATTGTAATTGAACGTTTAATAAGTTTATGAAGTATCAAGATGGCAGAACCCGTGCATAGGTAGTTTGGAAAAACTTAAAAGAATTACCATCGAGATATTAGAGGAGAAAAACTCGTGATAATAAAAACGGGTGGAGAAAACTGACGGAGCGGGGAAAATAATTAAATGCATGGAAGATCAAAACGCAAGCAGAGTAACGAAAGAGAAACACCAGCCATGAAAAATCAACACACGGTCATAAGTGTAAAAGAGCGAAGCACACAACACGTGCGTGCACTTGAGTTTGGCAGCGCCCGGTGCCGCATCGAGAGAGAAGCGGACTGAGCCTGGGGAGCGATGGCGCCATCCTGGTTCAGGGCGCAGGTTACACAGGGGAGGACGACGAGCTCACAGCCCGCCCTTTCGATCTGGTTTGAGGGACTGGAGCAAATCATAATTAGATTAAAATAAAGCGCAGAAGATAACAAGAATCATGTATTAATACCTTAAAACTTGCCAGATTCAATTAAATTTAATAAGTATTTGTCATCTTAAACTTTGTGCTTAGGGATAACGGGTTTTAAGTTGCTTGACTAATTTCCCTCTTACTCAGCCACCACCCGCCCTTTGCATTCCACAGGCCTGCAGATAAAAAGCACTCACTTTACTCATTTGAGGAAGTTGTCAGGCGAGCAAAATGCTAAAGAAGTGAACACTTGACAACTGTATTCGTTTAAAGGCCAGCTTAAGAGACAGTACGTTCAAGGAGCCTTACGTCGCATTAAGATCCATAACAATGTTTTTGCTCTTGGATCTAGTAATTCGATTTCAGCCATCCCAAAATATTTCCTGAGGAAACGACCCAAAACTCAGGGGGAACATTTTGGGGTAAGACCTCACTGTATGTATATTCACCAGAGTAATAAGATGAAAAACATAAACAGCCAGGAACAGAGCAACAGCTACGAAGACCATCTGCATCTTCTGGATGGGCAATTATTAAGCCACTTCGCAGTGGTGATTATGAAGTAAGAGGGAGACTGTCTACTACACCAAGCTAACGAGGAAACACCACATATAATTATATAGATAGATATAGATATACGACATGCATAAAAAGGCACAGAGTGTAACAGTCTTGAAAGAAACATCAAAATGACAATACGGTCACGTTGCTATGTTAACATTTTTGTTTTAGTTGATTTGTTAATAAAGTTTTATTTTGTACTAAAAAAATTAACTAGAAACAAACAGGGAAAATGTTGCTTTTACTAGTCCTTTGGTGAGATGTCAAATGGCATAAGATGAAAACATTTCCTCATCAAGTATTCTTACGACTAAATTTTATTGCATCTCTCCAAGTTTCATTTTGTTTTCTTCAACGAACATTTATGGACCGTTCGCTGTGTACTGTTCCTTTCCCTGGATGCGTTTCGCCTGCCTCCGAATGCTGGTCTCCTGACACTTCCTACTAAACGTAATGACTTTGTCTTTTTCCTTTCAAGTATTCTGCGTAATCATTCCCGAGACCCGCGTCCCCCCCAAACCCCTCCAGACTGTGCTTGTACACAGTCAGGAGCACAGTTGGAACAAGAGATGCGGGAGGAGGGGGTTTGCCGTCCAGGGAGGCAGACTCTCTGCCACGCCTGTCCTGTTCAGTGCCGGGACCAGGACTCTGAACGTCACGAATCTGTTCCTGTGGCCACCACCAGTTTTTTTATCTGGGTTGTACAAATCATGATGTGAAATGAAAAATCACCAAAGACCCCACATGGGGAACTTACTGGTTTTGGGTTTCGTTGCTAGATTTTCCTCTTGCACACGACGATGGTGATGGCTTCCCGGTTCTTAGAACCCACGCCTGTCAGCGCCGCCACCTGCCCCTGCTTTTCAGCCCGTCCTTCTGGATGCGTTTCTCAGGCTACTGCTGCTTCTTGTCTCTTCAGTGATGGGGCTTCTCAAGGCTCATCTTCAGTCTCTTCAGAGCACCTCCTTAGTGCTGTTCGCCCTGACACTCCCAGCCCACAGCCCACCACCACCTCGTTTTACCGTGCTCCATGCCCAGGAGGACCTTGTGGAGCTTCCGGCGTTCCCCTGCCCTCTATCTTTACTACGTACTTGCCAATGGGAGGCCAAAGGTCAGCAGGGAAAGAGAAGGTCATAATAGGTCTTCCGGGCTCTCTTCCTGCTGGGCCATGTGCCGGCAGAGGCTAAGCTCTACTGAAGCTACAGCTCCTACCAGGTGACCCTCTCCTACAGGCGCATCCACAGATGCAGCTTCCGCTTGTCCACATTTTGGTAAACGACTGGAATGGCTCCCTGATGGTGCCAGTCCCAGTGTGTTTCATCAGCTCAGGTAGTTCCTTAGTCCTGTCCCTAAGCTTTACGAAGTCGTATCTTCACATTCTCTTTAATTACGCAGTTTAGGTGTGACATCTGCTTCCTGCTGGGATCCTGACTAATCCCCCATCTCATTCCCTCTGCTTTAATCACCACCGCATGGTAATAACTTCAAGTCGCCCAATCTTCTTCCAATTTCAAAATACATATTTCAAAGACTTTCTGAATATTCTAAAAAAAGTTCAAATTAACATGCTCCAAATTAAACCCATCTCCTCCACCTACCTCTGCCTGCCCCACCTACACCTCCCGTCAACCCATTGCTCTGCCTGTATTTTCATTATGAACAGACAGCCATCTACCCACCTGCACAATCTAGAAAACGGGCAGTGATCCTCCGTTCCTCACTCTCTCTCACTTGTCATCAAGTGATCTTGGTTTTATTCCCTATACATTTCTTAAATCCATGTCCTCCTCTCCCATGCTTGCCTTCCACTTTAGATCAGAATCCATCCCCATTATCTCGTTCATGGATCGCTGTTGTCTCTCGCCAGCTAGGCTGTGATCAGTCAGAGGAAGATGCGTGCCTGCTCTACGCACAGTAAATGCCCGAATAAGTGAATGAATGAAGTACAAAATGGAGATGAGAATCACGAAACTTCACTTTTTCCCATAGATCTTACAAGTAGCTCCAAATCACTTCAACCGTCGCACACACACTTTTAAGCATCAGTTGTAATGACTGTGCGTAGAGCCTGAGGGATGCTGGAGGAACCGGGGGACCACTTCATAAACGATATAAATGCCTAAGCAATGTATTATGTACCTGAAACTAATAAAAATGTTTAAAAAAAGAATAAAGTCAAAATAATGTTCAGACTTAAAAAAATAAAAATCAATTTAATCCACTAATGTTAATTTTTTTTTTTCACTTAAAGTGGTGGTATAGTAGGAAAAAAAAATAATAACCAGCTTCCTGAGGAGACAAGCCAAAGCTCTGATTTACAGCATCTGACAATTTCTACGGTAAAAATGCAGCTGCCATTGCCAAACGACACCACCGGACGAGGAGCTGGAAGCGCGCCGTGGCCACGCCGGGCGGGAGCGAGGCGGCCCGGCCTGGCCTCGGGACCCGCACGGTCACAGCGGAGTCGGCGCGCCCAAACCGCCAGGGCGCAGGGCGCAGGGCGCAGGGCGCAGCATTGCACGGCATGGAGCATTTCAAACTTCTACGTAAAAAATAATGTGCATTCATCATAGTCATTTACCAAAAAAAGTCATAATACATAAAGCTCTTGGGCATCATCGGAATGCCATCATCTGGAGATAATTTAATTTTGTTTCATGAAAAATTTATCACCT
>NW_011889232.1:382535-389998 GCF_000151845.1 Pteropus vampyrus | reverse complement strand
TGCTGCAGCCAGACTGAGCCGTTCAAAATACCAAACTGAAAACCTGATCATCTCTGTCACCCTTCGCTGCTCACTTAAGATGTGGTGCATCTCAACACTTCGGGCTGTTCTTCTAAGAAAGTCGGAAGCCCTCCGTGGCCGACGAGACCCTGTGTGCTCCGGCCCCACTGCCTCCCTCGGACGAATCCCCCCACTCCGCGTGCCGCCCCATGGCCTCCTCCGGAGGGGGGCGGGCTGCCTCCTGTGGGGGTGTCTGCCTCCTCCGGGGGTGTCTGCGGCACTGCTGCTCCGGTAGGGGATCCCCGCCCTTGCCTCCTCCCCCAGTTTCACACACTCCGTCCTCTGTGGCCGGGTCCCACGCTGTGTTGGAGCCCCGCGCACCTCCCTCTGCGGACGTGGTCGCAACGGTAAACGTGCGCTCTCCCTCGACGAATGCCGACCTCTCCCCCTAGTCTGCAGGACGTCATATCTGTTTTCACTCAAGCGTTTGGCACGAAATAGATGCTTAATAGGTGTTTGTTGAATGAGCAAACGACATGTTCATTTCAATCTCCACACATTTAAAGATGGTCCCCAGCCCTGAAGTCACCTCACCACCTCCCCCACATCCCGCCACGGACATGAACCTGGTATCTCTTTCCAGGCCCAGCTCAAAACCCATTATTTAATTCAGCGAGTGTTCATGAAGGATTCTAACGTTCCGGGGCCCCTGTCCGGGACAGAAACCGCGTAGGCCGCCGCGGATCTCAGCGGCCGCCCCGAGGAGCCCGGTCCCCCCGGGGCCACGCAGCTCTGCGGTACGACACCGCGGTGCGTGTCTGGGGTCCGCGGCAGCGCGAATTCAGACAGCTTCGCAGAGGGCGAGGCATTCGGCCTGCGGGTTTAAAGCTCGCCTCTTGAATATTTTCCTATTTCTTAGGAAAAATATGATTACATATATTTTAAACCTGCTACTTATTGGACTTCTACTCTGTACGAGTCACTCTCAGTGAGGATTTTTACAAATTTACCAATTTAATCCTACCTCATAATCCTTCTGACTCTAAATTTTGTAATTGAGCTTATAAGAAAATTCTACTCAAGTATGCATTGCATGATTGTTATTTAAATTGTTTCACTGAATGTCTTGGCTTCCGGAAATACTGCTCACAAGCCGCGATCTGATCTCACATTTCTGCTCATCCTCGCTCTCCATCCGCCTGCGAAGCGCGGCGCCAGACGCAGGCTAAGTAGCTAACGGAGACCTCTGCGTGACCCGAAGCCAGGCGGTCTGCGATCGCACGTGGCAGAGAGTTCTCATTCCAGTCCGTGTTGCATGAACAACTTATCATCATCAGGAGAATTGTAACTTCTTAATTGCATGATTTTCTTTTAAATGCAAAAATATGAGGATCGACATTGCACACCTGCTGTACATGTTTTTTTTAATGCATGTCTTAAAAATACTATAAAAAATGAGGAAGAAATAAAGTTTTTTTGGAATTTCAATCAATCTCTCAAGAATTTCCCAGGTACAGGTGCCGTGCACGTGACTCTCACTTGCTTCTCCTTCATTTGGTCCTAGCTACAGCCCTTTAAGATATTGCTAACTCTGTTTTACAGAAAAGAAAACCGGGGATCAAACAAAACTTCTGAGTCTTGGGCAACAGCAAATACACTGGTGCCCAGAACTCAGGGCCTTGAAGCCCACCCTCTCCCGCCTCACGTTTTCTTCACCTCAAAACCATCTCCCCGGGGACTTGTTATATATATGACCACTGCTTTCCTATATTAAATGGGTTTTATTCTCATCATGCCAGTATTACTGAAATCATTGATTATTTTGGCCTTAAATAAAAACATTCTGTAAAATATAAAATAAAAACTGCCCCCTCTTTTTTTTTTTTTTTTTCCCCATAATGGGTAAACTGTTTCTTGACTCATTCATTATCTCTTTGCTAAGGCATCACATGGCCTTCATTTTCCTGTTACCCATGTTATAACCTAACAGTGGTGACATGTCATCAGCAGAGGATAATTTCATTTCCAGGCCTTAAAATTACTGTATTTTGCACATTCCATGGTATAATATAAATTATAACCTGCATTCTTCACAAGCCCAATAAAAAAGTCAGGCATGAGTATGAAGTGGTTGGCAATGACTTCTAGAGCCCATAAATCTAGCCTAATATAGAGAAATGGAGAGAGGAAGAATACATTAGAGGTGAAGCGTTTCACAGGGTAAGTTCCACTCTGATGGCTGGAATTTCTCAATAAATGGTTAAGAACTCAACATTTCATAAACTATGTTTTGGAGGTGAACTCAAGAAGGATAGAACAGTTAATATCTTCGGAGAGAAGAAAAGCAATTTTTATAACTAGCAAGTCACATATAAACATATAAAAGCAGTATATAAATGCAATTTTAAAAAAGTAGCATTACATACTGGTTATCTTAACGGGGAGTTTAATATTTATATGTAAGTAAATGGTAAATATATATTAGCAAAAACATAGTAAAGCTTATAAAATCAACGCAAACACATTCCCCCAAGTCATGTTACTCTAACGAAAAGCTCAGTGTCCCACCAATGAAGAACTCAAACACTGTGGCATGTCGTACGAGGTGGTCAGAAACTGAAATGGACATATAAGGACAGACTTATCACTAATGACACCATGTTTCCAAGTGACTGCTTACTAAACTTGAAAAATTAAAAAGTAGTAAAATCGGGAAGAATTATTTTAACACACATTCTAAACAAACAGCATAATCTTGTCACTTATGTCAACCAAATGTACAGTATGCCATATAGATGAATAATAAATTTGTTAAATTCCTAAAGAAAATTGATGAAGTGTTTAAAAAAATCAATAAATTGAAATGAACTATTCACCCTTTAAAAATAAACTAACTCTACCTAGCATACCATCTATTTTAGAGGTTTCATGCACTCCCTATAAATTCTTTTGCTTTTTTCCCATTAAAAACATGAATTCTTTATTTTAAAAAGGTAGAATAACTTATATGAGATTAAAGTTATCAGATGACCGCCAGATCTTTATGTCAAATGAGAAAGAAAGAGTCTGAATGTGGTGTGCTGCTGCTTCGATGTCTCGATGTCACATTTATAAAAGCTTCGTTTTCTTTCTTTATCGAAAAATAAAGATATATTAAGATAAGAAATACATTTAAACCTCTGACCATGAGCAGAAAACTTACTAAAATATTGTAACTGAGGAAGCTGGCACAGCTATCCCAGAGGATTTGTACTGAAATCAGTATCTATCAGTCTTAAAAGATAGTATTTTTGTGATCTTACTAAAAATGGAGGAAAACTGGAAAAACCTCATAAGATTTCTTACTGTAAAACTCATTTTAGATTAAAATTTAAATGTTCCTTAATTAAAATACATTGGCACTATTAAGCTTACAAAAACTTAACAAACAACCAGCTCAATGGCTTTCCCATCTGCTGTAAATCGGGCCTCTGAAACTTACAAAATCTATTGAATCAAAATCGCCCAGGTAGAGTCAGAGCAGCTGAACTTCTCAGCGGCTCCGTGGCAGCCCTGGGACTCCTTACGAGTCTTCGCTCAGCTTAGGTTCTCTGGTTCTGAGAAAGCAAGGACGCAGAGAACATCAAGTCCTGTCTCTTAGAAGGGGAAACAGTGGGTTCCGATAAGGTGTGACAAGCTGCAGATGGCAGCGGAACCTCTGAACCAGATGTGGTGATATGAGCACTCGGGTCTCCGTAAAGGCTCGTCACTCTCTCGCTCTGACGCAGGCTCCGCTCCTCCAGGAGCCCCGCGGTGAAGGGGAGACCTGCCGACAGGGGCCCAGAGCTCTGGCCGGAGGTGGATCATGAGAGGGCCAGGAAGTCAGCGGACTGCGACTTTTCCGAGCGGCACAGGGAAACGATCAGTCCCACTGAGATGACATGCAGAGGCAGGGGGACAAGGATATTAATTCCACTTCTTTACACTGACACCACCTAGTTGTGCTCATTCAAGGCCACGCTTCCCGAGATCGGGTGTGACAAAATAGGACCACGAAGAACGATGCGATCCAGAGTAAAAAGGCTGAAGGTATTTTAATTTTTTTAACACCATAAACTGTTCCTCATTCATGTGCTGATGTGAAGAACTCAAACATGGGGACACTGTCAGCATTTAATTACACTGAACACTAGTACACATCAACATGTGAACCACAGACCCCTCAAGTCTGAAAGCTTTAATCATATGCAAACTGATCCTTCTTTTAACAATCACCAGTCAAAATAACAGGCAGATGAACTAAGTAGCCTTATATATTCTTTCCTTCTTATTTTCTAACATCAAATCTTAAATCCAGTTGTCCGTGTTGTTACAAACTTAAAGAAAAATCTGAATGTCAAGACAAGTTATAGCTCCACATAGTTAAAGATACAAAAAGCATAACACTTCTATCCTGACTCTTGCAAAAAAGTTAATCTATATGAAAATGTTGGGTGGGAGCCCATGGTACTAAAATTTGTTTGTTTCTAACAAGTTTTTACAAGAACCTGCTTGAAAACAGGGCATCTAAAGTCAGATCACGTGAAACTGACAAACGGTGTCATGCTTTCAAAACGTGACAACTCAGAGAGACACACGACGTGCACAGAAAAGCCGCGGGGGCCTTAGACTAGAATGCGGCATCTGGCCTCGCCTTTTACTTTCTTCCCTCCTACTTGTTCCTACTTGTATCCTCTGTTTCAGACAAACTGGGCTGAGCGCTCGCCGTAGCCCCGGAAACGTCCACCGCAGCATCTCACTGCGCCCCCCTCTGCAAACGTCACTCGTGCCGCCGAAACCCCACAAAGCCTTCGGGGTCCATTTCACAGACACGCGCACGCTTAGCGCACACCGGATTCCCCCCTTTCCTCCATGAACCCATCGCACTAAAGAATGAGTCGCCAAGAGTGACCGCGCCAGTGTCCCACAGAGCAGCCATGAGGAAACCAACCGTTCGAGTGACTGGTTGTCACAGGCAGTGTTTTCCTTTTCAAGCCTACGCTTCGCCCCATGGCGGTGCCAATAGCAACATAACTTCTCCCTGAGAAACACTGAGGGCAAGAGGAAGAATACATTGAAAACCCCAGTTCCCTCATTTAAAGCAAATGGATTATAAAGAACTGGTTTTAATCATTAAAACCTTTCAAGATTCTCAATAAACTAAAAAGATAACCATAAAAAAGAAAAAAATCAGACTTCTCCTCGATACAGCAACAATTAGTGAACTCGAGATCACGAATATGTTTGACACACGGGTAACAGTCCAGGGACTAGAGCGGTGCGTGCGCGAAGGCGCGGGCCTCACGGAGACGTCGGTTCCTGCAGGTAGAGACCGCGAGGTGTCCGCCCAAAGGGTCAGGCTCGGGGTGAGTGGCGCGTCACCCCGAGAAGGGCAGGCACCGCCTACTCGGCCTCTCAGGGTAAACCTGCTGCTGCAGGCCTCTGGCAGGCGCCCTGCTTCAACGCCAAGCACGCACACTTCAGCACACCTTAACGAAACACTCAGTTAATGAGCAGCCATTACGGTCTAGGAAATCTGATATTTCGCCTGCCTGATCTCTTATTAAGATGTATTGGCATCCTCTCTTTTAGAAGCAAATGTTTGGTGATGATAAATCAAAAATCAATTGAAAATGAAAAAAAAAAAATCTGTTAGAACTCGTTGTCTGCTATCAAATAGTTATAACAAAATTCATAATCTGGATTGTTTTTCTTCATTGCATCCATTTTCCTAGCATTAAAGATTTGCGGTTTTCTGAATTGTCCTTAGTTAAGGGGAAAACCTATGGAAGTCAACATCGATAGAATAACGCCTTTTCTACTTCTAAAATTTAAAAATAGGAATTGAAACAGATGTCTTTATATAATCAAAAGTATTTTCTGACACAAAATTATAAAGAGATATACATATGTATGTGTAAAATGATGAAAAAAGCAAAAATTAAAACAGATTAATTTTACTTATTTTTTAAATTTCATTTTCTTGTCTAAAACATAATTTCTTATGAGTACGTAGGATAATGAACACAGAATCATGTGACTAGTTTACCGTTCGTAGATCTTCTGACACAGAAGGTGTGACGTCTGCCCTGGGGACGAGGTGGCCTGCCTGGAGGGGCAAGGATGACTTTCTTTTCTTTAAAGAACCAAACAGAACACACTCAGAGCTTCCACAAAAACACAGACCACTTATCCTAAAATATGCTACAGTATATTCTTTATTCTATCAGAAAGTCTATAAATTTCATTTCATAAAAATTTTCTCCATTCGCACATTTTTTTTTCTTTTGAAAACAGCATGTGTGAGCAACGCATATCACAGCTGAAATTGTTTTCTTCACATCTTAGAAAGAAGATGGAAAGTTCGCATTCATCTTTCCCTAAACTCAGAAGCAGATGGTAAGGGTGGCTGTGACATCACCTAGTAGGTCTGGTAGCAGGAAGCATCTGATATTATTCAATTCTGTCCTTTTCAGGATACAAATAGATCCCAAAAGTCTCAAGAAGTTATCTTTCATCCTCTTGTTCAATACTCTTGATCCACGACCTTGAGAAGCAATTTGGGCAGCCACTTTCCTTCCTACTGGTTCTCCGGCTCCATCTTCAACAACATGGAGTGACCAGGTCCTTGTTCTCCCTAACACCCCACCCGCCTGTCTCCAGAGAGTGGAGATGCTGCTGCTGGCAGGAGTCAAACCCTCCCTGGAAGCCGTCAGCTGCCAACCATGGAATGAGTCTGAAATGCAGGAGCGCAGTCCTAGTTTAAATCTTACACTTCAATTTGAACTTGTTTCTCCTTGTTTTGACTTACAAATTAGCAATCCATGAAATCATTTTCTTCAAAGAAGGAAAATGTTAATTGGCAGCAAGAAAAAAAACACATAATACATAGCTGGTACTGACACCTCCTAGTCATCAGCATAGACTTGATATATTTTCACTGGAAAGAAGAAACAAGTGTATTTCATTCTACTTTACATTGCTAAATATCAAGCTTTCGAAACAACAAGATTCAACAGAAAGTGAATGAAATGACTGTCAGAGGTTCTGCTCTCCTCCCCGCCCCAGAGTAAAATAATATTGTTCCACAGGGAAAAAAAAAAAAACTGTCTTTGGAACTATTTAAAAAATAAATTGCATTTAAAACTTTAGTAAGAAATAAAATTTGATATAAATAAAAAATTATCATCTCTTTCATAAAGGGAAATTCCTCTACTTTATTACCTATGTCAACAGTTAGTTCCTGTACTGAAAACATATTGTCATATGTTTGACTCCTAACTTTAGGGGAAAATCAATGATAGAACCAGATAAAAATTAATCCACACAACTAAACTATCACTTTATAAAAACCAGTGTATGATCACTGAAGACCCGTGATTAGATGAAGTATGGTCTCTAAGATTTTATTTCTTTAGAAGAGATTTCGAAATTCAGATCAAGTG
>NW_011889232.1:371732-379748 GCF_000151845.1 Pteropus vampyrus | reverse complement strand
TGGCATGTTATCCCTTTTCTAATAAACTTTCCTTTGACCCTAAAATAAATAAATGAAATAAACTATTTTGTTCTGACTTTTTACTACCTGCTTTAGAGCAAACAAAAGGTTGAGGTTGATGGTTTAATGTCACATAGCACAAGCAAATTGGAAAGGATGGAACATGGTTTGTTCCAAATAACATCACACTGTTTAAACGCTTGCCTAAGGTACACGCTACCTGAATGAACATTCAAAACTACTCATGTTTATTGAAATCGAAGTGGAGAAGGGAATTGACACCGGTTTTAAAAGGTAGGCCACTGTGTGATTCATTGTAGAATTATTCTTTTCATGTATGTCAAAGATGGGTATTTAGATGTCATCGAAGTATGTGTTTAATAAAAATTATGAATAGAAGGAAAGCGAAGGAGTAGAAGGAACAAAGAGCACGGTGGTCGCGAGGCATGCAGGCGCCCCGACACTCGCGAGGCATGCGGGCGCCCCGACACTCGCGAGGCATGCAGGCGCCCCGACACTCGCGCACGCGCGCTCAGGTGTCCAGCCGAAGAGACACCACCTGCTTACCGTGGCAGCGTGGGCACTGCTGCTAACGTTGCCATGGAAGCTCCTCAAAGATGAAGGGCCTCAAATTCAAGTTCGGTTTTTTAAGAAATCTGGTTTTCTTTCACTAAATACCTTCCCTTTGGGTTTATATTATTCCGATATCACCGCTGTGATTTAAAACCACCAGTACAAACATTTGCAATGAAAATGACAATAAAAAATGAACTGACATTTAGTTCCTTATCTTTTAAATGTATTTATGTGCGTGTGCCCTATATATCCCCAAATTACACTGACTTCACAGTAATATCTTAATCCACTTAATTTTCGAGCCTCTTCATTCAATTAACTAACCTGGACAAGTGAGTTCTCTATTTCAACACAGTCACTCGTTCTTTCCTATTCCATAGTTTTTTTTCAAAATAACACTGAAATCGTTGATTGAGGTTCACAAAATGTAGTACACCGCTAAAAGTCATCATCATATAATTTAAACTCAGATCGTGGTTCAGTTTCCACCTTCACAGGAAGCGGGCTTGTCTTGTCAGGGCCGGAGTGTAAGAAGCTATGGACAGCAGCGGTTAACCAGCAGCCCTCAGCCAGACTGAGAGGAGCCATCCTTTTCTCTCCCTGGTGGTACCTGCTCTGATTTATCCTTGAGAGAAGTCTGCGGCACGGTGGACCATTAATGGTAATTCTAATGATGATGATTACATAATCACTCTGCAAGGCTCTGCCCTTATTCTACAGTAATCTCCTACTCTACTAATGGTATCCCATAGGAACTTTCCCAGGAGACAGATAAAATAAGTACAGAAAAATAAATAACTTTTATTTATTTAAAAAAGGTATATATAATAGTAACATTAACAGCTATCATTACCTCTTGACGTGCTCACTATGATCAAGGTCTACTAAGTGCTTACACACACACATCATTTAATCTTCTCGAAAACCAGAAGAGGTGAGTAGAGTGATTATCCTTCTCAGTCTATATATAATAACATTGAGACACGGAAGGAAAGGAACATGGCAGTGAGGGGTATAGTGAATGAACATCCCAAGACTGCAGCTCTGTGTCAGCCCAGGGGACCGCATTCCGACGAGGGCAGAAGCTGGAGACTTCTGGGGAGAAGACAGGCAGGTAGAGGAGGGGGAGGGAGAAGACGGGGGTGGGAGGTGGAGAGAGAGAGAATGAAAAAGAAAAGGAAGAGGCGAAGGAAGGGAGGGAGAGCAGGAGACAACTATTAATTCCAAGAACAACAAAAATAATACAAAAAAGGAGAGTAGTAAGTAAAATTTATATAGTCAAAATGTGTTCATGTTGAGTATTGATATAACCAAAATTGTAGTATGATTCTCTTGGGAACATAAGGGGAGGAATTTATAACGGGGCTAAAAACCTCATTTTTTATAGTAGGAAGTAAATTCTAAAAATCAAGCCCAAGACATAGGCAGCAAAGCATGCGATTTAGAAATACTTAAGTAAATAAGAGGAGAAAAACAGTCTAAGAATTTGAAAACGGTTGCTTCTCATGAGTGGGACCCTGGGCAGGCGAGGCGCTGAAGACCGCTATTATTTTGTCGTATTCTTGGGAGTTATGTGACTTTCCAAATGACCGGGGGATTACAAAAGCTTAAAAACTCTGCTGACACAGAGATGCAACAATTGTGTAAATCATATTAAAAAACGAAATAGAGTAGTCCCAAGCGGTTCCAACTGTACTTCGGTGGTGAAAACTGGCGGATTTGCCAGTCAGAACAGAGCAGGCCCGTGGACTCCTGCACGATGAGGCTGAAAGAGCACGAAGAAGCTGAGAGATAAAGGGGATCGTGCTCAGACTTTCTCATTTTGCTACAGACAAACAGACCGATCTTTTTACTGCTCAGAAACCAAGTACGGGGGCAGGACCGCAGACATTTGAATGGAAACACTTCTTTAGGGACAGCAGAGACCAGCTTAGGTCAGACAATTTCCGCAGGAGGAAGAAGGCGCAGGAGGGACCCCGCAGCTGCCCCGAGGGAGCCTGTCAAAGGGCAGGTGTGAAGAAGGGGCTGAGGCGCTGGGACCTGTGCGGGAGCCATGGAATCACTTCTGCCTCAATGTCACCCTGGGCGCTGAACAAAGCGCGTGTGCCGTGGTGGTGACATCACCTAAGGGGGTAAAAATGGCTTCTTAGATGGCCAAAAAAAAAAGTCTTAGATACTACAGTGGTTTCTGACTCTCGAAATAAACACATTCTCTAAACGGATACGGTAAATGTATGGTATTAAAATTTCATAGGGTCAAGAAGAAATTAGGACAAGAGAAAAAAGTCTAAAAGTCTCCTTAGGGGGACAATAATGGGGAAGTCCAGTTGAGAAACACTGGATTAAAGTAAAATACAAAAAGAAAAATAATGGTTGGAAAACTTTGGCATGTGAATTGGTAAAAATTGAGAAGAACCTTGGAATTCTAGGAGCATGAAAGTGTTTTGTTGTTATAAAATATTTTTAGGGTTCACGTCGGCCATCTTATAATACACCAAAATGTTTTTTAAAATGTTGGAAAAGAATGGTAGACACCCTCAGAGCAAACCGTTCTGGTGTCTAGTTTGCTGATTTTATTTTACGAAAGATATTCTCCATTCAGTGAAATCTGTGATACCGACCCCTAGCATTACCTTTTAGAGATCAATAAATCAAGCTCATAACAACCTCCAATTCTATTTGACGACTAACTTCCTTGCGAGCCCAATAAAATATCTTCCTCACTTTCTAAGTATCTACTTCGAAGCCACACCTGTTCAAGTATTATTTTCCACTTTGATTCAGAGCCCAAAGATTTTCACACACACATATGGTTTCGAGTTCTGAGATGAGAAAAAGTCAGGTGCAACCGAAGTCTCCCGCCGTCAAGGCCGTTCACAAACTTGGGCGTGTGTGTGACCCCCAGGCTCCGAAGGAACGGTGACCACGGAGTGGCCCACCAGCTCAACCGTCGTCGGAACCGTTTTCAGTTGGGGCTGCTGTCCTTCTCATAAATCACATCAGCCTTCTTCAAACCAGATTATTACATAATCCTTTTTAAAGCTACTTCTCCACAGCAAGAAAAGTTAATTGACCTACTTAAGCCTCAAGCTCCATGAGAGCAAGACCCTGTCCTTCCTTCAACACTCCCCCCGCCCCCCCACACCCAGGCACGATGGCACCCCAGCCTCGCCCCTGCTCAGTAAATGCCTGACAGACAAAAAAATCGAAGACACCATCTTCAGGTATGTTTCACATGGAAAACCTAACAGAGTATAATATTTAGTTATTTTAAAGAGCCCCAGAATACCCGAACGGCTAGAAATCACACTACCTAAATACTGCAGGAAATCGAGGGTCTCGTGG
The DNA here is from genome assembly GCF_000151845.1 of Pteropus vampyrus. NCBI lineage: Eukaryota > Metazoa > Chordata > Mammalia > Chiroptera > Pteropodidae > Pteropus > Pteropus vampyrus. The sequence goes on along the minus strand of NW_011889232.1, from coordinate 375,827 downwards.
CACATCTAGACCACCCAGGCCACCATGCTCCTGATTATCCGTCACATGTGGCTTAGCGGCACACAGTACTCAACTGCTGATTTTGTAATGCACACCACAGAATCCCCAAATCAGAAAAGACATACTCTATCTTCCCCCTCCATTTTATGACCTGAAGGATTTCTCGACTTCCTTTTTAATTCCTTCTTAATGTTCATAATTAAGTAAATAAGCATGAACAAGAATAGAATGTTCAAAAATTACGAGGTAACAAGTTGGTTCTCTCTTATCTACTTCTGGGGAAAAAATAGGGTAAAACAGCAGTACTGGAAACAAAGCCAGACAAACTGAAGTAAACTTGAATGAATGTGTGAATTTATTTCATTTTCTCCAAGTCTACAATCCTGTAATTCATTGTAAATGGCTCCCGTGTGAATATGCACAGAAGAAAAGTCCTGGCTGAGAGGACCGTACCAGGGAGGTCTGTCGGTTTCCTCTCTGTGAAGAGTACAAAAGTGACATTAAGTATCCATTTCTTCCGTTATCATTGCTGGGAGCCTGCTCTGGGACAGGGGTGCGCTAGAAACTGGAGATGTAGCGCTTAAATAAAAAGATTAAGCCCTTGGTCTCAGACAGCTCATATTATAGTGGGTGAAAACAGACAAATATATTTATACATACGTATGTATGTGTATATACATGTGTATGTGTATATATGTATGTATGTGTGTGTGTGTGTGTGTGTGTGTATATGTCTATATATATATATATATATTGCAGGTGGTGACAAATGCTATGAAGACAAGGACAGATTAAGGACATGGTGAATAATGGAAGGGGGTGCCTGCTATTTCCGATGAGGTGATCACAAAATCCTGGCCTGATTAGGCGATGTTTGAGAAAATGTCTAAAACCGGGATCCCCAACGCCAGGCCATGTGGTCTGTTAGGAACCAGGCCCTATGGCAGGTGAGCAGCGAGCAAGAGAAGCCTCATCTGTATCTGCAGCCACTCCCCAGCGCCTCAGCTCCACCTCAGATTGTCAGGCATTAGGTTCTCATAGGAGCACCGGTCCCCAGTGCCACAAATGTTGGGGACCGCTGAAAATGAATAAGCAAGGGCTCTGAGACGGCGCGTTTGCGATATAGACAAAAAACAGCAAGGAGTTTTCACTTGTGAGGTAAGTTCGGCCTAAATAATCTACCTTGCATCTCAGTCTGTTTACATCTTACTGATCCTTTAAAGCCTTGCTCAAGTGAAATCCCTTAAACCAGGAAGTTCCTGGCATGATTCCAAAAAGATCTGGCTCCTCCACCCTTGGAGTCCTAAGATCTATTTGGCTCAGATAACTTTATTTTACAAGTCAACATATTTGTAGATTTTAAACACACATCGAGGGGCAAGACTTTGCCACAAATTTTTAGAACCCAGTCTTGTCCAAGTTGCTTAGGAAGTCAGAAGCAGCATCTGTAGTCGGTATGGGCTTTCCAGAGATTTAAAGAATCTAGGTGCTCCTTTATAGCTTAGTCCGGTTTGGACTTGGGAAGCACACGACAGCCGGCCTCAGTCTCCTGAAGACACGCCGAGCACCATGCCGTGGTCGCTGCTGCTTTGCTGAAGATGGAGACACGGGGTCGCGTTGGCAGGACCTGGGCCAGTGTCTGTTTCTTAACGGTGTGAGGTCAACCTTGGTTTATGCGTGTAACCTGCCGGGCACAACTTTTGTTCATATTTCATTTTCTTTGGACTCCTGTAAGCAATGGCACAGCCAGCGAAGTCATCAGGTGGAGACTTTCTAGTGTCTGCTGTCACCACAAGAAAATGAAACATTCGTTTCTCACTTTTTCATCTGGAGAAGCAGCCACTCCCCAGCTCCTCCAAGTGTGTCCATCTGCGGTCAACTTGCAAAGCTTATTTTAACTTTACATATAAACAGAACGCTGGTCAAAGTACATTGGAGAAATTGTTATATCATAACTTCACATCAATATTTATGACTTTCAGAAAAGGTTTCAAAAATCAGTTATCCTGTGTTTGTTTGAAAACATTAGGTAGCCACATTGAAAACTAAATGCCAAGGAATAAATGATGGTCGTATTTAAAGCATGGAATCCATGAAACATGAGACCAACCCCTATTTCTCACTCATGGTAAACTAACAACATTTTTTTTTTTACATCAGTGGCTCATTTTAAACCTCATTTTAATTTTTCAAAATTTGGCTCACTCATTGGATGCATAAATGCATATGTCTGCCATCTAGTGGCCTAGTGGCAAAAATCAGTATTGGCAGCCTAATTTTTTAGAAAACAAATTTTTTTTGAGAAAAATTCAATCTAAGCCCCAAGTTTAAAAGGCGGGAAGGATGGGGGCAGTAAAGCCTCAGAAAGGTCACACCATGCTATTCTGATCCCCCTTGCCCTCTGACTTGACACCAGTGAGGCAGGACTGTTTAGAACCCTTAGGAACATTATTCCAGGTCCTGTGGATTTGCACAAAGACATAAGTTCCAAAAAGGTAGAAACTGGCCCTGCTTATTTATCCCTTTATCTCTAGCACCATGAACAGTGCCTGAAACAATTCAGAAACTTAATCACTGTAACAAACAAGTGTGTGGCCCATAGACAAGCTGAAAATCTGCCAGACTATTGGGCGCCTACCACAGGAATTTCTGAAATGTTAAGGAACTGAATGATCGATCATTTTAATTCTCTTAAAATTAATATTTCACATTAAACTTATGAAAAATATTGTATATTTTTTAATTTACTCATTTCTAGAAGATCTATATTGGATGCCCTTTAACCAATGTGCAAAACTAATCTATGTCCATTTTTAAGAACATTTATAGTAATTGAACTATTATGCACATATTCTGCAGTTCTAAACTATTTTGGCTTTGCCTTCTTGACATTCTGCTGTTCATATTAATAACATGTGATGTACTTGCTCAGAAGGATAACCCCTAAATAGAGCACTGCACGCATGCAAAAATATGGCCTGCTTATAATAGTTCCCTGATATAATTCGAGACACACAGAAAAAAAATGTTGAGGGCTGCAAATATTTGAGATAATTTCTGTTTACACCACCTTGTAAACAATATTATCCAAATTTTAAAAAAACACACAACTATATGTTTATATATAGGGAGGTACATTTGATGAAAACAGTTCATCTAATTCTGTACCTGATATCTCAGTCCTGGCTCAATTGTGTTTAAATTCCAGTGGAAAAGAATACTCCACCCTTCCTCAAAGTCTGAGAACACCCTAAACTGAATATGATTCATCGTAACAGACAGAACACCGTAAGACAATCACCTCTTGCCAATGTAGGCTATTAATCTACTCAAGAAAGAGAAAATGTTTTTCCCCCAATCTCTGCCTCACAATTTCTGTCTGTCTCTTTCTCTCTGTAACCTTCAGTTTACTAAATGTTTTTTTTAATTTTTATTTTTCAATATTTTTATTTTTTATACGGTTCACATACAATCATATCTTAGTTTCGGGTGTACAACATAGCAATAAGACATTTACATAACTTATTAAGTGATCCCCCTGATAAACCTAGTAACCATCTAACACCATCCACAGTTATTACATTATTGACTATATTCCCCATGCTATACTCCACATCCCCATGACTATTTTGTGACTACTGATAGGCACCTCTTAATCCCTTCGCATTCTTCACCCTTCTGCCCAACTGTCCTCTCATCTGGCAACCATCAAAATCTTCTCTGTTTCTATAAGTTTGTTTCTGTTTTGTTTCATTTATTTTGTTTAGATTCCACATATGAGAAATCATATGGTGTTTGTCTTTCTGTCTGACTTATTCGATTGAGCATAATACCATCTATGTTGCTGCAGATGGCGAGACTTCATTCTTTTTTTAAGGACGAGTAATATTCCAATGTATATATGCACCACCTCTTCTTTCTCCATTCATCTCTTAATGGACACTTAGGTTGCGTCCATATTTTGGCTATTGTAAATAATGCTGCAATGAACATACAGGGCACATGTCTTTTCGAATTACCATTTGGGGTTCCATGAGATAAATACCCAGAAGTGTAATTACTGGGTCCTTCTTTGTCTCTTGTTGTGGCCTTTGC
>NW_011889232.1:365548-371682 GCF_000151845.1 Pteropus vampyrus | reverse complement strand
ACATGTCTTTTCGAATTACCATTTGGGGTTCCATGAGATAAATACCCAGAAGTGTAATTACTGGGTCCTTCTTTGTCTCTTGTTGTGGCCTTTGCTTTAAAGTCCATTTTGGCATAAGTATTACTACCCCAACTTTTTTTTTTTTCATCTTTAGGAAATATCTTTTTCAAATCCTTTTACTCTCAGTCTGTATGTGTCATTTGATCTGAAGTGAGCTTCTTGTATGTAAGAGTCTAGTTTTCTTATCCATTTAGCCACTCTATGTCTTTTGATTGGGCATTTAATATACTTACACTTACAGTAATTGTTGACAGACATGTAGCTATTGGCATTTTTTAATTCATATTTTTTATCTTTTTCTTATTATTCACAAAGAAGTCTCCCTAACATTTCTTTTAATACTGGTTTGGTAGTAATGAAATCCTTTAGCTTTTTCTTATCTGAGAAGCTCTTTATCTGTCCTTTGATTCTAAATGGTAGCTTTGCTGGGTAGAGTCATCTTGGTTGTAGGTCCTTGCTTTTCACTACTTTTAATATTTAGCGCCAATCCCTTCTGGTCTGCAAAGTTTCTGATGAGAAATCACCTGACAGTCTGATGGAAGCTCCCTCGTACTTAACTTATTGCTTTCTATCTTGCTGCTTTTAAGATTTTTTAACTTTTGGCATTTTGATTCTGGTGTGTCTTGGAGTGGGACTCTTTGGGTCAATCTTGTTTGGAACTCTCTGTGCTTCCTGGGCTTGTGTGTCTATTTCCTGTAGGGTTAGAGAAATTTACTATCATTATTTCTTCAAATAGGTTTTCAATTCCTTGCTTTCTCTGTTCTCCTTCCTGCACTGCTATGATGTGACTGTAGGTAGGCTTGATGTTGCCCAGAGGCCTCTTAAATCACTCTCATTTTTTGGATTCTCATTTCTTTTTGGTGTTCTGATTGGGTGTTTGGGGCTACTTTTCTTCCAAATTGCCGATCTGACCCTCTGCTTCAACTAATCTATTGTTGATTCCTTCTAATGTGTTCATTTCAGCTATTGTATTCTTCATTTGACTAGTCATTTTCATTTTTTCTATCTCCATTTTTATGTTTTCTGTCTCTCTGTTGAAGTTCTCACTGAGATCATTGAGCATCCTTATAACCAGAGTTTTGAACTCTGCAATGGATAGATTGTTTTTCTTCATTTCACTTAGTTCTTTTTCTAGAGGTTTGTTCTCATCTTTCGGTTCAGATATATTTCTTTATCTTCTCATTTTAGCTGTCCCATTGTATTTGTTTCTATGTATTAAGTAGGGCTGCTACATCTCCAAGTCTTGGTAGAGTGGCCTTAGATATCTCGGGGGGCCTAGCAGTGCAGTCTCTCTGGTCACCTGAACAGGGTGCTCCAGGTGTGTCCCTTGTGTGGTTGTGCGTGCCCTCCTGTTGTAATGGAGCCTTGATTACTGTTGGCACGTCAGTGGGAGGAACAGACCCTCAGGCTCATTGGTGAAGACTGGCCGTGACTATAGTGGAAGAGCCGTTGTGCGACCCTGCGGAGCAGGATGCAGTCTAGCTGGGCTCTGGTCCCTGCCCAGTCTACTTCTTGGGTGGGTCATTTGTGGAGATGGCTGGGTGGTACTCTGGTGTTGTCCAAAGCTGGCAACTAGGTGTATTGTTTCTGGGACCTCTTGGGAGGAGTTCTGATGCAGGCCAAGGTCAACCACTGCCTGTATCCTGCCTGGTCCACTTGATATGAGCTACAAAGTGACTTACAGATGGTCACCACTGATGCTGGGCTTGAGGGTGCCTGGCAGGGTTTAAGATGCAAACTGAGGCTAGCTGCTTCTACTGCCAGGCTCGGGGCTGCTCAGCAAGAGGTACGGGACATGCCGAAGCCTAATGCTGCTTTACTGGTTTTGCGAACCTTTGAGAGATTTTAGGAAAGTCTACAACATGAGCCAAAATAGGGCATTTTTATGGAAAAGCCACCAGAAGTGCCTTGGGTGGGCCTGCACATTGGGAGGATTGGGGCCTCAGGGAATCACTAGGGTGGGGCGACCAGTGTTAGCTATGTTGCCTGAGACTCAGATATGTCACCTGTCTGCATCTGCACACAGGGCAGAGGGGAAGGCTCAAGAAAGGAATAATGACTTCTACCAGCACTTCTGTCTGGGAAAAAGCTGCCCCTCCAGCCCTCACCCTGAAGACAGACGACTCAGGTCCTTCCTGTGTCCCTGGTGCCTTCTGAGCAGTGTTCCAGCGCTGGAGCTCAGGGCGAGTGTGTCTGTCAGCGGCGAGTCCACATGTGAGCCCTTTAAGAGGAATGCCCAGCACTCAGGCCGCCCTCAGTCCCACTCAGCCACCATCCCTGCTGGTTTTCACAGCCAGAAGTGGTGGGTACTTGTCTACCTGGCACTGGGATCCTGGGCTGGGACCCCTCACTTCTCTGGGGGGACCTCCACAATTAAGATATCCCTCTGGATTTTTAACCACCACACGCGGGTGCAGGACCAGCCCGTTCCACACCTCTGCCCACCCTAACATTCCTGACGTGGCTTCCTCTGTATGTCCTTAGTCGTAGGACTTCTGTTCAGCTAAATTTCAGGTCATTCCCAATGATGGTTTTCCTGTAGTTCAGCTGTGGTTTGAGGTGGCTTTGGGAGGAACGAGCACAGCTCTGACCTACTCCGCCATCCTGACCAGAAGCTACTTTTTCCCTCCCAATTAGTGAAATTCAGATTGACAGACCGTAACCCAATTCTGAAGCAGTGATTCTGGTTTTACTCCCCAGGATGACACGTTTAACAGCCACCCTCGATGACTCTGGCACATGTGATCCTGGGCGGCGGCTTTGAAAACATCGGCACAAATCCCTGTGATGGAAGCCTTTCTGGGAGTTACGAGAAGCCTTCCGGAGAACTGCTGGTACCTATCATCCAGTAATGACAATGGTCAACCAATAATGACTATTTCAGAATTACTGGCCATGAGAACTAGTTGTTGCCGAGAGTCGTAGTTTGCAGAGTGTTCCCTGAAAGGACCACAACTCATGAAATGTTAAGGTCACCAGTGTAACCATTACATCTACACAGATAACCCTAAAGGCAAGTCAGACTCTGAGTCTGACCTGGGATAGATGATTCTGCTATGTTGACTGTCAAACTCATCAAGAACACTTACTGGTTACTAATATACAAACTGTGATTATCGAGATACCCTGACCGCTAAAGCTCAGATTCCCCCCACCCCCCGCCAAAAAAGGAACAGGAAGAAGGAACTCAACAACAATACGTAATGAGAGTGTACTATGTGCCAAGCACTGTGTTCAGTGAACAAAACATAACATGAAAATCTCTGCCTTACACAGATCCAAAGCATCACGCAGTTTAGAGAGCTTCTCATTCAGATTTACTAAGCGTAAAGTCCTAGGTACAGAGAAGTAATTAGCGGGCGGCTCCTCGTAAGAAGCTCAAAATCTAAAGGAAAAGACTGTTATTTACATAATTGATCGTACTGCAAACAAGTATGACCAACATTATAACAGACATAAGAATGACACAGTAAAGGAGCATAGAACGGAAACAATATTTTCTTTAGCCAGGCCTCCTAGTGCGTTCAGGATGCTAACAGCCGAAGGGGAGCCAGCCGATTTCAGGAAGCGTGGCCGGTGTCGACAGAATCCCCGCCGCAGGAGGTCGAAGGCACATCCCAGCTTCCTCAAGCAGGTCATGTGGCCACAGCAGTGGGAGAAAAGGAAGGTGGGAGGGACATTTAAGAAGAGTGAAACTGAAATGACTCCATCTCATGATGCAAAGGATAAAAGCAAAATAACAGAGAGCAGGAAGACGGCTTACGGGTTACGGGGAGACGGGGAAAGCCCGCATCGAGGAAGCGATGGTGGGAAGAGAAAGGGGGGGATCGATGAGACGGTTCCCCAAAACCCATTAGGATCTGGAGCCCCCAGGGAAGGGTGATGGTTCACATGGGTTCAATCTGTGACGTCGTCAATTAAAACGGGAATAATAGGAGGAGCGGTGTATTTTGGAGAAAGCTGATGAGTCCCCATGTCCAAATGGTACATTACAGGTGCGTGATTGATGTTCTTTGTGGAAACATCTGTCCAGTGCCAACACTCAGCGGAAGCCCTAAGTGCAGCTGAAATCACCAAGAGGGAGAGAGGAGGGCGCAGCCGCGAGCCGTGCCCTGGGAGGGGACCCGCCGCGAAGGCGGGAGAAGCGCGGGCGGGGGCCGCGTCCACAGACCCCGCGCTTAGGCGTCTGGCCGTGGGCGCGTCTCGCAACGCCTCGGACTGCAGTTTCCTCGAATAGAAGATACGACATGTAGAAACAATTTTTCTATAATCTCACTAATTTGGACTGCAGAAGTCGCATTCAGCTTCAAAGTGTTAGCCCCTTATTGTCTGGCATTCTACCGTTAAGCTTTTTCTTCGTGAGACATAGCCAGCCTTGCTGACATCTCTGGATTCCAGAAACACACTCCTGCCTCCCACCACCCAGGGAAATGATCTTTCAGAATTCCACCACAAAACCGATTTCTTAGAAAATGACAAATATGGCAGCGGTAGCAAACATTCATCAGTAACAGTTATCTGTCCAAGATTCTTAGAGGAATATTGATTTGGACCTCTGTAGGAATTATCTTTTCAACGAATGCCTTATATATTGTGCCTTCACTTATTGGCATTCTAAGACATAGCTCATGAGACTTGTTTTGCACTTATCCCTAAACTGTAGTTTTGTTAAATATACAAAAATACTTTGTTAAATCTATGTATTTTTATTCCAAGCTTATATTCACTCATTAAACGAAAACTAATATATATATATCTGTGTGTATGTTAGATAGATATGTCCATGTTTAGAATTCAAAATGAGTCATCTTTTCTTTACAGATCTAAGGAATGTGGAAGCTTAAATTTCAACATAAAATTCAGCTGTCTGAGAGTGCATGTCAATGAGAGTACATTGCGAACATAATGATCGCAATTTGGCATCAAAGATGAGTGATCGCTGTTTCTCCATCGGTTTGCTGGCCAACATTGGAACCTATGCCTTCTGGGGCAGTATTTGTGTCTCTCACTCTTACAATTCCGAAGGATCTGGCGCAGTCCTCAGGGCAGAGAAAGTGCTGAATAAAGACATGCTTAACTGATCAGAAACTCAAAGCGAACATTTTTATATTGCTGGACTATTTTAAGGGGATTGACTTTTATGCAGGGAAATCCGTCAGTCATTTGGAACACACCGTACATTTAAAAAACAGGGAGATAGATTTACATTTAATGTTAGGATGCAAAAGTCTATACTCATCTCAGATTTGTGTAAGCTAAATATAGAAATATATCAGAAGATTTATTCCTCTAATTGTTAACCGCAGTGATCTGTGGGCGCGCTTAGTCATGCTGGACTTCTGCTTTTGGCACATTTCAGTAATGTTTGAATTTTGTGTAACCCATTTTACTTTTATCATAAGACAGCAAACACGGTAGTTACATATTTGATATGTCCAACTGTATAGTGAGCATCTGTGGGTAAGATGCCGTACTAGGAACTTTAGGGTAATCGAGGACAAAGGAAACAAGGCAAGAACTTCATACTCTAGTATTTGAAATAGTTACACACACACACACACACACACACGAATGTTATCAGTCATAAAAATTAGAATCTGACGAACTAGTACAAGACGAATGTGTAGAGGGGAGTGTGGCTGAAAGCAGTCCTTAGCAAACCGCTGAAACCGAGACCCACGAGGATGCCGAGGAACGAGCATTCCGAGCTGCATGAGAACGTGCGGAAGCCGGGAAGCCGGCAGAGCGCACAGGAAGCAGCAAGTGCTGAGGGTCGCCAAGGGGACCCCGCGCCTGGATTCGAAATGTAAACGAGAGCCATGGAACAAGTCAGTGCTAGCTGAATGCTGATGTAAGAGAGTGAGCTGCCATCCAGTAGGTAATAAAAGGGATGGCAAAGTTTTTTGATGATACGAGAAAAATGATAGATTTGGTCCTCCATAAGAGTCCTCTGTACAGAATGGATTAGAGAGAGAGCATGGTCAATGAGATCGTCTGGGCAGCTCAGAGAGAAAGGTGGAAAGGTACGACTTGCATTGTTAGAAATGCAGGTCTCAGGCCTCACCTCCGACCTC
>NW_011889232.1:353036-364517 GCF_000151845.1 Pteropus vampyrus | reverse complement strand
GACGGGTACCGGCAGGGAGTCACAGAGTGGGATGTCGTTCGCCGATGGCATCGGCAGCGAGCTGAATGGTGGCTCCCCAAAAGACGTGTCCATGCCCTAATCCCTGAAACCTATCAATATTACCTTATTTGGTAAAAGATGTGATACAGCAAGGATCCTGGAAGGAGGAGCTTAGCCAGGGTTTTCCGAGTAGGTCCTAAATGAAGTGACATGTTTCTTATAAGAGGGACACACAGAGGAGGAGACATGCAGACCCCAAAGGAGGAGGCAGGGTGAGGACAGAGGCAGAGGCCAGCGGCAGTCGAAAGTCAAGGAATGCAGACAGTCACCAGAAGATGCGGCGGCCAAGGAAAGATCCTCCCCCCGAGGTTCTGGAGGGAGCCCGAGCCTGCCCACCCCTGCCTGGCCCTCAGACTTCTGATCTCTGCAGTTATGAGAATGCGTGTCTGTTGTCTACGGCACTAGTAAGTGAATACAACACCTAACAGCACTTCACAACTCTGGGCTTTCTTGAGTTGCTCTCACTTCCTGTCGATCACACGGAAGGCAGAGGCCTGGACCCACCTTCTGTGTCCTCGGTGCCTACGCATTAGACAGCAGTGACAGGCCGAGTTACCACTGGGATATAAACCCTGTGTGTACATGAAAAGCAGAGATAAAGACAGACAGACTCGTTCTACTGAAGCGAGTTATTTATTAAAATGTTCTTATCGTATACTTTCATAAAGTTAACTTCTTCGGAAAGAACCATAAATACTAACCGGGGCTATTTATCCCTGATTGTCAAACTCGATCTGAGAGGGGGCGCGAGCCCAAGCCGGGGAGGGCGCGGGGAGGGGCCCGGGTGCGCGCGCAGTCTCCTCTGATGAAATGAATTGAGAGACTTAAAATCATTGATCACAGGTAAAGCAGAGATAGCTCCACTCAGGGAAGGTTGGAAAGGCTTGCTGGTTCCTGTGTGGTGGAAGGATTCGGCGGTACGAGGGTAGAAAGGCGGAGCCCACATAAAGCAGCGCCGTGGCAATTCCAGTGTCCCCACGAGGTGACGCACACAGCGTGCGTTACTACACGTGTGACATCGCAGGCGAAGGAAACAGGAGGGTCTTCTTTTCGATGCAAATGATCTGAGGACTCTCTACATGACAGAAGTCCTGCTTTAAGACTATTTTGAACTAAAAATAAAAATAAAAAATCACTGTGTTCAAAAATTTTAAATGAATATATAGACATAAATATGTACGTACATACAGATAGGGCAGAATGCGATAGTTCTTGACCTTTCTATGGATTCTTGGAGTCTGCAAATTGCTGCTGGGTGAGGGCCCGCTGGAGGGAAGAGCTGGCTGCGCCAAAGGCCACGTGGCTGCGGCCAGGGGTGGTGCGCGGCTGAGCTGGGGCCAGGCAGCTCCCCGGCTCCCCGGCTCCCCGGCCGGCTCCCGCCGCAAGTCCGGCGAGGCGCTCCACCGCTCAGCGAAAAGTTCAAAACTACGGACAAAGGCTGTCGGCAGAGCCCATTGCCTGCAGCTCACTGCCCGCGTGGGGCTCTAACTCCACGGCTGCAGCCACCAGCGATAAATCAGGCGGCTTCCGCAGGGGCGCATCGAAGCGCCTCACCGCCACGAACGCGGGTCCCACGGGAGACATCTCGTAAGCCCCTCGGAAACAGGCCGGCAATGGTTTTCTTTGGTTTAACCTCACCTGGATTTTGTCTGAACAGCAGCAGTTGGAGGGTGCCCTGCCTGACCCAGGATGTCACACTGGCACCACTCCCCGCAGCAGAGGTGACAAAAGGTAGGAGTCATGGCTCAGCTGGCATGCCAGATTTCAAAGGAACACTGGGGACAGGAAGTAAGCCAGGGCTAGGCTAGAACAAATGACCTAATGAAGGATGATTCTGTAGCGGATATTCAGCAACTCAAATTACAGAGGCCGGGAGGAACGTGGAGAACGGAGATTTGATCCTGCCGGCAATGACACACACAAGGAGATTTTGTCAAGTAGAACGTGGCAGCACAAGTCTCCAGGCAAAAAAGGATACACTGTCAGGGGGTGGCTGTGCCTCCCGTCCACGGGTCTGTCCACTTGAGGGTTACATCAGAGACTGAGAAGAATGGAGATTTGCACCTGGAAGAGAAGTTCTTGGCAAGGATGCAGCTAACTGTCAAGGTCATAGTGTTTCCAGGCAAGACTTTAGCGATAGAAACGTAAGCTGAAAATACGAGAAAAGCCTGGTCCTACGCAATGGCAGATGCAAGAGTCCGAGAGACGGAGGCGGCCTGGGGGAGGGAGCAGCCACACTGCCTGGGCTTTGGCAGAGAACCTCCTTGTCCCCTCCATTGCTGGAAGAGCCAGAAGTCCAGCCGCTGCGTCTCACGCAGAGCAGGGCTGGGGCAGCAAGACCTCGGAGCCCACGACGCCTTTGCCAGCTACTGTTTGTCTGAACACATTCACTTGTTTTTTTCCACCAGTTTCTCTTCAAAGTGTCCATATTCTAGCTGGCTTTAGGATGAGCTGACACAATTGGTGAGGAGATGGCAGTGGCTCAAATATTCCTCCTGCTGGCTCGCTGTCATCGGCAGCGGATCCCAGGTCGGCGTCACTGTGGCGAGCTGCTGCTGCTGCGACCTCGGCACAGGGAGGGTAAGAAGGTGCTGCCAGTCGGGGCACTTGGCCCTTGGGAGTCTACGAGCAGGAAGTGCCAACAGGTGGGAGAACAAAATTGCCAGCCTGAGGGGACAGCCTGCCAGAAGCTGGGGTTTCAACAAGCCGCCAAAACTGCTGGGCAAAAAAGGAACACACGGCAGCCAGCTCGTGAGTCAGAGGGACAGCTACACACTGGCGCCCCACGCTCCACGGCAATGGAGACGTCGGTGGTGTGAGTCCGAATCACGCGCTGCCTCTCACAGGGCTTTAGAGACCTTTCAGAAGGCTCTTCCACATGTGTCAGGCCTGTCACCCCCCGAAGTCACTCTGTGATGTGGACAGGGCAACTGCTGCCACCTCCACTGCACTCTGGGAAAGAAACGCTTGAGGTGGGAGCACAGTGTCACACAAGACCCTCTGTGCTTCGCCGCGACACAGCTGTCTTCACTTCTCTCTGAAGACGTTGCTAACGCAGAGCTATACCGCCCAGGATACTCACCTTCCAAGAGGGGACAAGTGTGCAGAGCCCTCCGGAGGCCGGGTGCACAGCTGAGGGCGGCGCCCTCTGCACCTGCACAGTCCTGCTGTGGCGCTGGTGGCGGGAGTGCGTGACTGCTGAGCGAGGGTCCAAGATGCTGCTTTGAATTAATCCTCACGGGCACCACTTCCTTAGTCGAGAAGATAGTCTGCCAGACGCGAGACATTAGCTTCCAATTTGACTGGCTTTGCCTGTCAAGTTCATTAGACGATCTCTTCACGTTTTTCCTTAAAATCAAAATTTTCCTTTGAGGTTGAAATTCTATCCCAAAGTTCGCCCCGGACTCAATAAGGCCGACAGGTGAGAAATCTACAGATCACTCACTCTACTGCCACCACATCTAGAAAAGCCCCATGGTCAAGGACGAGCCACCACATCTAGAAAAGCCCCATGGTCAAGGACGAAGCATAAGGCACGTTTCATTAGTTTTTAAAAAAGAACTATGGTGGAGGCATATGATTATTTTTTACTGGAGCTATATATGCCTTTTTGATATTCTTCTGTAAGAACGAATGTACTTAAAATTCAGAAACATATTGCATAAAATAAAAATTTCCAGTTACCGATACATCAAAACCACAATATTAGAACAATGCTGTTAGTTATAATATTTTGTGATGTAAAATTAGGTTCTGTAGTTAAGGACAGATGCATGTCTCTTCATAGACCAGACACCATCTCCATAAAAGTCACAGGTCATGTATTCCTCTGAAGTGCCACCACACTGTAGCTGTTCTCAATATAAACTTTCCTGCACTACAAACAAGACCCCACCAATTAACAGTTAACACTGACAACGTCCAGGCCATTTAGGAGCAAGCATCTAATTCTGCCAATGTAACAACTCTATTAGGCAAGAAACATATTTTGGCTCAGGAAATGATAGAGGAAATTCTAGGCAAAAATTTGAAAGAATGATTACTTTATAATTGTCAAATAACAGGCAACTTTACTTTTAATCATATGTTTTAATTTTCTGTTTATTCGATTTGCTGGTGAGAATCCAAGATATCCTATTTCTTGAACATTTTTCCAGGCTCATTTTCAACAGGTTGCATGGAATTATAAGCTAAAATATTAAAAAGAAGTTCACATTTTTACACACTGTAGCTTAAAATAACAATTTTTCTTTTTTGCAAGAAAAATCACTTGGCTTTATAAGGAAAAGAAAGTAAGAGGGTGCACCGTAAAGAACTTTTAAGTATGCCTAATCTTCGGAAACTATTTTCAATGCATATTTTACTGTTTTCCCATGAAGGAAAATAAGGTAATGTATATTCATACATTTCTCTAAACTTTAAAGTCGCCTAAATACGTTTACATTAGGTTAATGAAGAACTATTATTATGACACTCTCGATCTTTCTCTAAATTGTGAGCAGGTCCACACACGTGCTTTCTCTTTTCTCAAATTAGATTTCCATGATAATTCTCCTTGCTAAAGATATATATTGTCAAAGATTTTTCCAAAATTTACTTTTCTCATTTTCTTTTAAACTACCAAGCCTATTTGAATATGTGCTGTTATTTAAAAAAGTATTTCTACACTATTTCCATGTTAAATTCAATCTTATAGCACCCCCCAGCCTACAGAAACAGTCTAAATCAGACCTGCAATATACTTAATTTTAAATTAGTAATTTAAACTGAAGTTGTATTTCCATATGGAAACCAGTTTCAAAAATAACGTGCTTTGTAGCTCAACAATAGCTAGTCATATATTGAGCTGATTGAGACAAACCACATAGACACATCTAAAGACAGGTTATTCGGTGACAGGACTGTATGATCTAAACCACGATCGATGGCATGTTGAACGCATACTGGAGAGGCAGGGAGGTTTTATGTGCGTTGGGCAATGCCAGCTCCTACAACAGGGTGCACCCAAGCCATTTGCATGGCACAGAAAGACCTCCGTTCCGAACGTTCTCCTACCTCATCCTGTCTGTACGCATGCATTTGTTCTAGGCTCAGCTCTAGCCTTTCTGAAGCGTTATGCAGCGTCTCTCAAGTAAATACAGGGCATTGTTTTAAACACAGGAAATAGTGGTGACTGTTGCATGCATTACAATGCTCTCGATATAAAATTATTTGGGACTACACAATCAAACACTTTTAAAGAAAGGTCATTTTTCTAACAGTAATCCTGAAGGACTCAAAATGGGGGATTAGGCTGTTTTGTTGCACCTCCGAGGACAAGAGAGAAATGAAAGGGCCGTGCAAAGCGTTCAGTGAAATAACCTGCGCCCTGGAGAACAGAAACGCTCCCACATAAACACGTTCGTCTCCTAAGGAGAACGATTCTTTCGCATTGCAAACGCCGGTGGCGGACAGGCTCGAATAACACTTGAGACAAGTGAACGTTTGCATTCCTGAAATCTGTCCATATGGATGCACGTCCCAGACCCTTGGGTCCTCTGCCACTTCCCACCTACGTGCAGCCCGAACGACCACAATCCAACACGCGGTGCGCGAGGCAGACAAGTGAATTCCACGGCGGGTCACCTGCCCCTCACGCCACCGTTTGAAAACACGCAGAAACTAACCCAGCTGTGAGGAGGCTGCGCCCTGGAGGGTTCCGGAGGGAAGACGCCGCGCAGTCCCCCCGCGGCGGCTCCGCGAGTGTGGACTCTGCGGGTCGGCGACGACGCGCACCTGGACTGAGCACCTTCTCCAGGTGCTTGCTCCACCGAACGCCGAATTCACCTCCTCGCCGCTGAAACGCACTCGGAACGAGCGCCCACTGCGACGTCGCCGGGTGTCTGCTTTAGCTTCTCAACAGCGTCGGGAAACCAAATGGGGACCCACACGCGACAGCACACGCGCGTGCCACACACACCGAGCCCAGAGGCTCTTCCCGTCCGTCCACTTTGTGCCTCGGATCCGCCATCCGGGAGCGGGATTGTAGGCGCAGTAGCGCGCGGCGCGTCACGAGCTCCCCCGGCCACCGCTCGCATCATTCCCGAGCCTTTCCAGGCACTTGGTGGCACCCCCACCCTCAGTCCCGGAGCTTAACTCCGCACCAGACCGCGCTCTCTCCAGGTTCGAGCTGCCCCAAATCGACAGACCAGCTCCCTCCTTCCTCCCAGGACCCTCTTTAAAGCCCCCAAAGCAAAGCCATTTCCTACCAGCGCCGAAAACTTTTTCCTCCTTCCGCGGCGCAATGAGGCAGCAGACCAGGGCCGACGGTGCGGCGCGTCCTCACCTAGGCGCTGCGCTCCAGGTGCCGTCCCACGCCTTCGTCCCGCCTCGAATGCCCCCGAGACGCCGGGCCCCAGGTCCCTCGTCGCCTCTGGCTCGGCGTTCAGGGAGCGAGCGTCCTAGGAACGCGCGCCCGGCGTCGCCCTTTGGTCCATCACCCGTCCTTCTAGGGGCGCTGCCGCCGCCCGGCGAAGCGACCAGGAGCGTGGGGCTCCGGGGTGGCACCCAGCCGTCCGCGGCGTGCGCTCCGGGAGCGAGGGCTCTGCGCCCGAGTGGCACCTGCCGCCCCGCGCCGCGGGCTCCCTGCGCGCTCTGGCCCTCTCTGTCCACGTCTTTTTTTTTTTTTTCCTATGTCTCCACCCTCACTTATTTTTCTTTCTTCTTCCCTTCTCCTCCTTTATCTTGTATCCCTTTTTCTCCAAAGGCAGATCTAAGGCGCTGCAAGTGGGAGCAGGGTCTCTCCCTCTCGCGAACTCTTCCCCGCCTGGTGGTGGCGGTCGCGGCTGCTCGTCGCCGAGCCTCCTCCCTCCCCCTGCGCTCCGCCTCCTCCCGGGGCTGCGAGCGCGCTCGGAGGCTCAGGCCGCCTGCTGGAGACCCGAGCCCGCCCGCCCGCGCGGCGCATGCCCAGTCACCCGGTCGCCCAGTCGCCCGGCTGGCGCGGCGCCCGGTTCCGCTGCGGCCCGCCAGCGTCCTGCCGGCGGAGGGCGAGCGGCTTCGGGTGCGGGGGAGCCCCGCGTCCTCCCCGGATGGGCTAGCCGAAGTCGGAGACTCACCCGCGTGGCCCGGCCACACGTGTTCCCATTTGTGTCCCCCGTGCTTCAGGGCTAGATCGCGGGTCAGTTTTGTTGTGGGTCTCTTCTAAATTGATTTGCTTGGACTGCGTGGAAGGATTGGAAGGAAGTCGATTCTTGGGCACGATTTTTTAATGAAACAACCCCAGCTCAGCTACGGTATGCACCGCGTTTGAAAACCGTCCTTTGGCTAGCAGCCCGATGCGTTTGTTTCTTGCCATGTGGTGCACGTCTCCAAGCCGAGCAAGTAGGAGAGGACGGCGCGGCGGTTCCTCCTCTGGAGTTTTACACCTTAGGGGTCAGTGAGACACGCATGTGTGAAAAAGGCAGGCGTACGCGCGCGCGCGCGCACTTTTTTGGATCAGAAAAAAAAAGAAAAAAAGATAGGATCTTGCTAGCTAGGCTTTTATATTTCATATATAACTCAAGAGGAACGAGACGTTAAAACGATGACACACGTTTCTTTACTACTTACAACGAACTAAATAAGGAAAAAGGGGACGATCTCAAGGTCGCAGTTACCAGGGAGGCTGATAAAGGTTTTTAAAAGAGCATGTAAGGAACGATTACAGGAAAATCTCATTACAGAAAAGACAATACTGGTAACTCTGAGAAGGAAAAAAGAAAAAAAGAAGTTAGGCAGAGTATGATATGAAACTTTTAACATGATTCTATTCTACTTGGAGCAAGAAAATAAACGGGAGGCAACAGCTCTTCTTTGAGAAAACACATAACATTAAGAGAAAAGATAAATATAAGTATATAATTTCCTTTCTGAATCTATAGTCTCTTCTAGGTAGAACAGTCTCCATCTTTACTAGAGAAGAGACTAGAGAGAATTAAAGTCAAAAGGGCTGGGGGGAGCCGGTGAGAAAGCCTGGGGCTACTTAAATTAATTCGAATACCACACTCAGATGAGTTACATCCAGAGTACTGGGACGATGATACCAGTATCAACACAGTAGCCACCTTGTTTGGATACTGCTCAGATAGAATATAATAGCTGCCTTCATATATTTCCCTAATCTTCAACATACATTCTAACACGTATTTTATCCTTATTTAATAAAGGGAAAGACAGAAATTCAAAGGAGTAAGTAAATTGACCATCGCATAGCTAATAAGAGGATCATGAATTCAAATTGAACATGTCTTTCCCAGTATGTAGAATTGCTATCTGCCTGTGTGTGCAGAATTATCTTTGATAATATTTGGTAAATCCACATGTAACAGACAAGAGGCCAGAAGAATGGGCGTATAGAAATATTCTAGTTTTCAAAAATAGAGACAGATTCTAATATCCCTAAAGTGATTAAGTTTAAGATCAATTCCTGGCAATATCCTATAAAAGATCATGAAATAAATCATTTGCCAGTAGTCAGAAAAAAAAGGAAACCTACAATTTAATAAAAAATATCAGAATAACTTCATTTCTAAACATAAATTTATCTTGTCCGTTAAGATCATATGTATGGTATTTCCTGATTTTAGCCAGCCTTTCAATTATCTTTATGGACAAGATAAATGTAAATTGTATGTTAATAGTGAACAAACAAACAAAAACTAGCAGTTTAGACAAAGTTACCACAAGTATCTTGGTAAGTCGATTAATGCTGGATCAGAGTAAGGTATTTGTTCTGAGCTCCATGCCTATTGTTCTCTGGTTTATTGAATTATATTTAAAAGAAAAATATAAAAGGGGTATTTATTAGATGTGAGAATGAACCAAATCAGGTCAGTGCTAATTTAATAAGATGCCGAAAGTCAGAACCCAAGGAGCACTGTATTTGGATATTGATCTGAAACAAAGATAAACTAGAGCCGAAATGCATTTTGAAATCCTGCATTTTAAGTTTGTTTTTTTTTAAAAAAGGATGAACATAGAATTTATTTATTCAATTATTAAATGAGACTTTGCTTGTGGACAAGACACATAGCTAATAGCAAACTTACCTTTGCACCATAAAATAACTACAAAATATAGAAAACAACACTTTCCGTTACAAACAGCCGCCAACTTGAGGCTGCAATCTCTAAGTAAGAGGAGGCACGTGAGGGTCCCATTCCCTGGATTTTTTTATTATGGGCCATTTTTTTTCTAGCAGAAGTGCTGGGAGGCTGAGACTAAGCAGGGAGCTACGTCTCTCTGGATGGAGGACACATAGCGCGGGGCCTGAGGCTGCAAAGGGAACAGAGTTGGGAGGGAGCGAGGGGACACAGTGGCAGAGAGGCGGGGCCACGGAGAGGAAGCCGCAGTTTATGTGATTATCCTCTGAATTCCTAGGCTGCATGCGCCCAACGGGGTAAGATTCCGGTGGCCTGATAAAGTGTAGTGGCTGAGAGGTGGAAATTTGAGGAGAGATTCTAGAAATCACACAATTCTATGGAAGATAATGAAGTTTGGGCCTAGCCAGTGTGGAAAGACCTTGATGAATATTTGGCTGGGCCCCCCGAGCATGTTTTTGAGAGGTGAGAAGGATGCCCTGGGAGAAAGAATAAAACCAGAGTAGATTTGCCCTAATGAAAACTAAAATAGGCCTTTGGAGGATTCAGGTGATCACCTGCTAGAGCAGCACTCAACATTTATTAGAGGAAGAAAACATAAACTAGAAACTCTGCGGATGCAATATGCAATAAAAACTTGACAGACGTGCAAAGAAGCAGAAAAAGGTGGTGATTGTGACAAAAAAAAAAAAAAAGATAACACAGTCAACAGTCAATAGACAAAGACCAAGAAATGATCCAGATTTTGGAATTAGCCAAAAACTTCAAATAGCCAAAACAAATAAATAAACTACCCCGGAAATGGGCAAAATGAATGAAAAGATACAGTATTTCAGCAGATTATTAGATTCTAGAAAAAAAAATAATTAAATGAGCTTTTTTAACTGCTAAATCAAGACTATTTAAAAATCACTAGGCACAACGGAAGAGAGGGCTGATGGTCTCAAATAAACATCAACAGAAAATATCCAGAAAGAGAAGAACAGAAGCAATATTCGAAGAAATAATGCATATGAACTTTTCACATCGGATGAAAGATTTCAATCCAGAAACTCAAGAACTCCAATGAACCCTAAGCAAAGAACACGTCACCTAGGTCCGTAAGAGCCAAGCTGCTGAGGACCAAGTAGACGCTAGGAGCAAGAGCTGCTTCAGTTTGGATGGGCAGGGAAGGCGTTTCCGAGAAGGCAGCGTCTGAGCTGACAGCTAAATGACAACAAGGAGCTGGTCCTGAGATGCCCTGGAGAATCGATATCCAGACAGAGGGACCGGCAGTGCGAAAGGTGAGGATGCACTGGCCATATGTGAGGAACAGGAGGAAGGGCAGTTTGGGGGGATGACCACAGCAGGGGAGACCGGCAACTGCAGAGGGGCAGAAGTGCTTGGGGTTACGCCCCGGAGAACTGCGCTGTCCAGTGTGGGAGCCACGAGCCCTGGGCCCTGGAAGCCCAGCGAAATCTGATAGGAGATGTGCAGCCTGCGGCCCGCGGCCCACGCTTCGCTGGGCAGTTCTAACCCGGGGGCTCGAGGGGCACAGTCAGAAGTTGCAGTCTGTTCAGGGTACGATGAGAAGTATTTACAAGATTCTAAGGGGGCGATATGATTTACCCTTTAGGGAGATTCCATTGGCGCTGTGCCGAGAAAGGACACGAGGGTGACGGGGAAGCCAGGCCTGCGATGGTCGCCGGCAGCTCAAAGCGGGACAGTACAGAGATGGCGAGGACAGGGTAGATTCGGAATTTATTTTAAAGGCTGAGATGTAGGAGGAAGAGACGGCTCCCAGTTGCTGAGTCACTGCGTAAATGGGCAAGTGGACGGCTGCGGCGCCGCTTAATGGGACGGGCGGGATGGCGGTAGCAGTGGGTCTGAGAGCAGGAGAAACACCGAGTTTTACTCTGGAGCTGTTTTGCAATTAGCATTAGCATTGCGAGTGCACTCAGCACGGGGCGGAGAAGACCGGGCTGGGGAGAGGAGCCGGGAAGCTGCAGGACCCTAAGTACGCGTTCATGTCTTGGAAGCCAAGTGGATAGCTTGTTTGAAAGGGCAGGGAGTGGTTCACCGTGTCACATTCTGGTCAGTGGGGAAAGCAGGTGTGAGCATAGACTCTACCGTGACATCTGGCAGCGTGGAGACAGCAACCTTGACGAGAGCAGTTTCTTCAGGTGGCAACAACAAATGTCCAACTGAAGTGGGTGGAGGAGTGATTGGGGGTGATCAAATTAGAAAAGAGAAAAGAAGTTAGCAGTTCTTTCAAGAAAAAAAATTGTTATGAAGTTAAGACAAAATGAATATTGGCTGGAGAAAG
>NW_011889232.1:349903-352174 GCF_000151845.1 Pteropus vampyrus | reverse complement strand
ATGTTTCATAGATGGTTCTTAAATGGTCACGTCTCATTTCTTACTATCCACTTGGTTGCTTATACGCTCTACTTTCTAGTAGATTTCCTTGACTTGAATACCCAAAACTTTTTGCCTTTTTAAAACATTTCCTCTTAGTAGTTTTAACTTTCTAGAGTTCTTACTCTGATCTCCTTTCCTTCTTCACAGCATTTTGCGTTCTTACGGGTTCAGTATCTCATATCGCTGCGCGTGTTACTCGTTTCTTGGCAGTTTTCTTTGCTTTCGACATTGCTTCTGCTCCTTCTGAACTGCTTATGTATTATTTGTTTATTGGTATCTCCATTCCATGCTAGAGACTTTCCTCAAAAATTTTGAGATTCTTAGCTATCTGTTCATATTTTAAAAATTGCTTTTAATCTCTGTATGAATGGTGAGCATACCGACTGATGAAATTCATTGTAAAATGACCGGGTGGACTTTGGAGAACACTGAATGGCAAGATCCGATTTTCTCTCTGGAATGGTTGAGTTTCTCTAGAGAGAGATCCCTCAGATTCTTGATGTGCAAAAATCTGGCTGCTGGTTTTCTATAGCCAGGGAGGAGAGAGACCAGGAGGAGGGGACTCCTGCTTCAAACGCCTCATTAATCTCGCACCTCGCCCTACATTTTCAGTACCTGGTTTTCCTCTGGTACAATTTCTCCAGAGTGCATATTTGCTGTTCCTGCAAAGCCTGGGCCTTGTGGCTGTCTGGGATGTGAGGTGGAGGTGGGAGGCTCTAACCGCTTCCTGTGTAAACTTCCAATGCCCCGGCCCCCACCCCAGGCGTCCACCTGGCTCCAAGGACAGGCCTTCCCATTGTCATGGCACCTCAGCTTCTCAGGTCTTTGCAGGATTTTAAAGAACAAAGCTGCTTCTTCTCATTGATAACCCACACTTCATAGATATATGTATTTCATCTATCTCTGATAAATTTGATTCCTACTTTTTTTCCATCTTCATACATCCTAATTCAGAATTACAGATGTCTCCTAATTTAATAAGAGATGAAATCAGTGTTTCTACTTCCTGGCAGAGGCAGCAACATTGTTAAGTTGCCATCTTCTACCAGAAACTGTTTAAATTCAATTTTAATAATGATGTTCTTTTTAACAATCAGTATTCTTGAAAATATTGTCTTTCAGAAACTCTAAATTAATAGCAATGTTCACAGTGTTCCATATCCCCATATCCATGCTGCATATTAACTTCTATTCTAAATATTAATGAAAGTAGTATGGAAAAAATAACATCTTGTTACTTAAAACCCAGAAGTGTTATTATCTTCTTAAAAAAAAAAGGAAAGAAAGTGAAAACATTCCGAACCAAAGAGGAAAACAGGTAATTCTGCTTTTCCAGTGAAACAGGAAGGACTCCATAAAGGAATCGATAATTTACCTATATCTTGAAAGATTTGCCTACCTTACCTTTTTTAAAAGACATTTAAGGAGGGGATTTTTTTTATCACAAGAGAACAGAAGCAAAAAGACCAACGTGTTCAGAGGATAATGAGATATTTGAGGGGACGAAAAGAGAAAATGCAGGAGAAAGGATTTTGGAGAAAGTAAAACACTTACATAAATTTGAAGAAGCATTGTTTTATTGATATAAATTACATCTTCTTGGAGTTTTGCATCCTCCATGAATCATACACATGCCTACTGGTCTAGTTTACAAGGAACATACAGTATACTTCAAGAGCGCTCTAGAAGAGATTCAATTTCAAAAGAATTATTGCTTAATAAACCACTTATAAAATAGTCTTTTAATCATATTTTTACTAAGAATTAGGCTATAGGCAATGGTTGTGATGCATGATGCAAAGTCACCTGAGTTCACCTTATTTCAGCTCATGGCTGGCGGACAGTTCCAAGCATAGGGCACCATGCCCAAAATCTTGAGTGCCTTTCTGCTTTGCTATTTGAGACCTTCTCCTGAGCCACAGGAGGCCGTTCAGCTGCGAGTTGGCTCATCCTGCCCAGGTTGGGGGTGGCTGGGGTGGGGGGTGGGGGAGTGGGGGGGGATAGCAGGGTGGTGGCGGAGTGGAATAACCCCTGGGTCAGATCCTCCCAAGTGAGGGCTGGAGTCTTGACAAACGCCCAGCCCAGCCTCCAGCTCTCTGTGGAGACGTGCTCAGCAGGCGAACACCGCTGTTCTCCAGGGGGCCGTGGTGGGGATGACCCTCATCCACTTAACAGTGGTGACCGGATCATCAAACAGCTGTCTCCGTCACCGGCTCCTTCTCCTTCTCC
>NW_011889232.1:341956-348703 GCF_000151845.1 Pteropus vampyrus | reverse complement strand
AAGTAGCAAAACTGGAACCTGCTCACCAGATTCCGCCTCAAAGGAGAACGAGTCTGGGTCTTGGAGGAAGGGCGACCATGTGGCTCAAGACACCTAAGCACAAGGCTGAAAGTCTCCATAATAAAAGTTAATATGAATTTGCCTTCCACTCAATAATAAACCTCCTCTATCAATTTCAACATTATCTGTACAATTATTTACTAATTACTTTACCCCATCAAAATGTGTAAGGAAGAAGAATGTAATCTGGATTTTATGCTTTATTATTTTACTGTTCGTCTCTTTGCAAGGATAAACAGAAATCCCGCCCTTTGTTCTCATGACATCTCTAACTGGCAAGGGTTTTAGGAGCTTTGTGCCAAGAAATGGGGTGGAGATTTTATATATAAAAAAAATTTTAGACACACACCTACAAACACCCACACAGAAACACACTCACCAAAACTTATCAAATTGTGCACTTTAATATGTATAATTTATTGTATGTCAGTTTTACCTCAATAAATGTATTAAAATTGTTGTACATTTGCTTTCCTATTTAACCCAATATAATTTGGTTTCTACCTCTATCACTTTAGAGAAACAGCTTCAATAAGATCTTTATTGATATTTGAATTTCTCTCTCTCTCTCTCTCTTTTTAAAAATTCTTATTTTACCAGACTCTCCAGTGCATTTAATAATTGTGATAATTCAGACTTCTTGAATGCTTTTATTCTGTTGCCTCCGGGACACTAAATCTTCTGGTCGTCATGAACTGTCACTGCAAGTTTTTTGTCTTTCTTCTGTAAGTACTCCCTTTTCCTTTCTGATTTCTGTACTGTGGTTGTTTCCTAGAATTTTACTGACACCTCACCTCAATCTGAACATGCTTCCTGAATATTCTCCTTGTCTCTGACCCACCTGTCTTGTACCTGCAGGTGGCCCACATCGACATCCCTGGCACAACAGCCACAGTCATCTTCAGAGTATTGTTTCCAGATGCTTAATGGACATCTCCATTTTCATTTCCAAAAGAAAAGTGAACACGACAGATGAAACACTGAAATCACCATCTTCACTCTTGAACAAAGCCATCCTCTGGGACTAACAGCCTGAGTTTGGGCCCACCTGCCACCTAGGAATCACCTGGAGTTATCCTGTGAGCCACTTCCTCATAGCTTCTTGCTTACATATTCATTGAAACAGCCGCCCAAGTGGCCGTCTGCTTCCAGTCAGTTCCTCGTCAAGCTAATTTCTCACAACGGCTGCCCCTTCCCTATTCAGTGAAAACCTTCTGTAACGCCTTATTAACCACAAGATGAAATGCCATCACCGTATCATGGCAATCGAGACACAAACTTCTCAAAGCCTGGCCTCGCCTACCTCGTTCACTGCCATCTGCACTTACCATGTGCCTGGTTACATCAGACCGCTCAGCGCTGGGGTCGCCACCATGTCCGTGCTCCCTTGTTCTTCCTGCCTGGAGTGCTTGTCCTTACTCCATTTCCCAGACGAAGTGTCCTCATCTGATTTATGGGAAGCTTTGACTCTGCAGGAAGCCTGGCTCCATCACTCACCACCTCAACTATGCCCCCATACTCCTGTGGGGTCCAGAGCCATTTTCTGTGCTCCCGAAACATCACCGCTTGATCTAAATGACTCTACTCGCTATTTATGTTATGAACAGGTTTTACCAGAAAGACTCAATTTCTTTCTGTTCCTATCCGGTACAGATTATAAAGTGATAGTAACTTTATATTCAGTTCCTCTAAATATTCCTTTGAATCAAGTATCCCCATTTTTAAGGTATGATTTAGGAAACTGAGACTTAAAGAGATTTATTAAATAACTTAACCAGTTATTAATTGGGAGATAATGGATTTCATCTCGTCTATGTAACTGCAGAGCGTAAGCTCCTCCCCTATAACCAGTCTTGACCTCCCTCCCTCCTTCCCTCCCTCCCTCCCGCCCTCCATGCTTCTTCCTCTTCCTCTTCCTCTTCCCCGCTCCCCCCTCTCTGACATTGTGTGTTCATCTTAGTAACTAAGAATGGGGCTGAGCACAGCTGACAACAAACATTTGTTCAGTGAATGACTGAATTATGGTTTCCACTCCAATTTCTTTCTACTGCACCATTTACTGGCCATTAAAGTAAAATTGAAAAGAACAACTTTTTAACAAAAACGATTCTGAAAATTCATTTGCCCCAATTTGATCAAAGTTTCATGTCAAGAAATTAAATAGTTGGTAAATTTTATCCTCCATTGACCTTTTTCATTCCTCAGTCTTAAGAGTGGAGCACGTATAAACCTTAATAACATGAATTGTTAGAAGAAATACCAAATAAAACACATTCCCATAAATGAGAAGAGGCCGATAATATAATGAGTATGTGGCAAAACTCATATATATACAAATATATATGGAATATTGAAATGGGTCCAGAAAAAAATTCCGAGAAATGAAAAATTGGTTGAAATGTTGGTAAAAAGTTGCCTAAATGTCCTTAGAAACAACTTAAAGATATGTCAGACTTAAAGGAAATTAAAGAAAATTCTTGAGTCAATATGAGGGAATGATGTGGGGTGAGTTCTAACGGCAGTAGTGCTTTCGAATTCTGCTCACAGAGTTCAGAGATAAGGAACTGATTTCATGGGTTTGTGTACTTTGCATTCTTTGGTTTAAAGGAAGTTGAATTCTGGCATGCATTTAAAGCAGACAAACGACATGTAGCCATACAGGCTTACTAAAAGATATACTTTTTAAAACGCACGCCTGCTCTTTTGCAGAAGGCAGAACTATGATCTAAACGGTAAGGAGCTAATGAAGTTTACAAATTGGATTGCTGCATCGGCAAAGGTCACAGCTTCTGAGCGTCCGGAAAGATTTTTGTTCTCAATTATTTTGTATTCTCATTAATTCATTTTGATTAATTTTACTATTTTCATATTTCATTATATGACTAAATTTTGGAAGTACATAAATGAATAGACCTTATTTCCTACCTGCAAGGAGCCTACAGTTTAGAAGGAAAAAAACCTTTAATACCTGTGATTCCCATGTGTTCTTCAGGTGAGTCTCAGGTCAGGCTTGTTTACGTGGTATAGCTATGTGGCAATATAGTCGGTTATACAGTTTAATCTATTTTATAAGTGGGGTGATCTGAGCAGTGATGTAAATTGCAGTAGATTTTATAAAGGACGAGTAAAATGATCTGTGTCGGGGATGATCTTATGGCTGGAGGGAGGTAATGCTGCAAACTCTGTTCCACTTAATCCTAAGAGCAAAGGGAAAACTCACAGATTGTTAGTGCTGTCATCTCGCAACCAGCTCCCTGTCTTTCTTATTCACGAAACTCCAATTATGTTCTGCCCAAAGGACCGTGTTCCACATCCTCCTTTGCAAATGGAGCTGCCAGTGAGACGGAAAGGGAAAGCTGCGGGGTAGACCTCTATGACCCTAAGATGGGCTGTGCTGTTCCCTCCCCTCCTGCCGCCCCGTCTTTTTCCTTGCTGCCAGCACAGACATTATTGTAGCAGCTTCAGAGCTGTTGCAGACCGTGACGAGATCATGACAGAAGGTACAGATTTCTTGTGACGCAGAAAGCTAGAAGGAACACGACCCTAATGACTGTGGTGTTATCAGACTTCTAGAATTTTTTTTTACAGGTGAGATAAATAAGCCTCTATCTTATCTCATGCTGAGGTCAATTTAAGGTTTCGTTTTATAGGTACCAAATTTAATCCTGAAAGCACCCAAACAGGAATAAGATAGCAGGTGAGAGTAGAGAAACCGACCTGCCCAGAGTGGAGAGCAAGGCGCCACCCCTGTCACCGACCAGCACTGCCACGACCGCGTTTTCCGTCCCCCCTACATGTTATGACTCTTTATTCACAACTGTTTGGGATTCGCTGAACACATAAACTACAACCATGACCTTCGTTACTGACGTCTGTAACAGTCGGGCCAACTTTTCAAAAGATAACGGCAAAAACTTGTAGAAAAATTTTTATAATATTAAAGACATTAAACTGCTCTTAATACAACCTGGATATGGGATCCGGATCTCAGAGAAGAGAAAAGCACATCCGGGCGAGCCTGGTGTGCAAGGCATTTTCCTCAGAGACATTGTTCTTTCTGAGCCAAGTGGCTGATGTTGGTTCACGGCGTCGCAGTTTCCCGGCTGAGATTTGAAACCGCCCCCTGTGCACAGAGGGCAGGCGAGGTGGAAGGAAGAGGCCGGTGGCCGGTGGAACGAGCGAGGGAACTTACGCACGAGGCTCGTCTTAGGCACGAAAAGGCAAGAAGGTCTCCGCACGCGCCCACCAGAGTCTTAGAAGTTTACGTAGAGACTTTCGTGGGACTCAGTAACATGTACTGTCCAGGTTACCTCGGCAACAGCTTGCTCGCTCAAGACTGTGTCCTTGAAACAGCTCCAGCTACGGGGACGGGGACCGTGGGCGGGACATCCATTCCAAGGGCAGGGTAGAGGGCGAGGCGCCACCAACTGCCGGGACCAGCTCGTGGGGCAGCCGGTGCTCGGGCTCTCCTGATGACTCCCCACGGCTGAGTAGCCGAGCGGAACCGGGGACCGAACGCTTATGTAGCAGAGCAGAATTTCAGCGACCTCTGCTTGATGGGAAAAGCAAAATTGAGGGTCAGGCCTGGCCAAGTATGAAGGTGTCTGGTAACCACCCCACCATCCAGTCGGAGACCCTACAGGACTAACCATAGAAGAAATGGTAAACTGGAAATCGTGCAACACTCTCTGAGATTAAAATTGAGTTTCGAGGCAACTCAAGCTAGCCTCAGTTAAAGTCATTCGGGTCTAAACTAATTGTTTGCCATTTTGAGAAACTAAATACTTAATTTTCTGATGGATCTATTATATTCATGAATTGCAAGGCTCAATGTTGTAAAGCTGTCAGTTTTTCTCCAAATTGACCTGTAGATCGAATGTGATCCCAATTAATAATCAAGCGGGGTTTTAGTTCAAAGTAACAACTGGTTATCCAATTTTTATGGAAATGTAAAGAATTAGGAATAGCCAGGACCACCTTGGCAAAGAATAAAGTTGAGGTACTAGAGACGCCTTGATGAGAGAAGCAACGAGGTCCCTGCCACTGTAGGGCTCACAGTCTGTGGGAACATTAGAACCTGATTGTAAGTTCTTCAGAGAAAGGGTATGACATGTATAGGAAGCCCAAGCTCGGCCTGGAGCGTCCCTGGGGGGAGGAATCTTTCGGCTGAGCCGCTAAGGATGGACGGAGGTTATGCAGGTGAGTGGGTGACGTGAGAGTGTTCTCGACAGGGAAGAGTTGGTGAGAGCTCCACGAAAAGCAGAGAGGGCTTATAAAGGTCAGTAGGGCCGCGGCGGGGTGGGACAGGGGTGGACAAGGAAGAGGAGGCGAGCAGGGGCTAAGACGTGGTAGGCCTTAGAGGACATGTTAAGGAGTTTGTACTTCATGCTAAAGTCAGTATTTTAAGGGATTCTCCTCTCCCAGGGAATAAAATGATAAAGTTTGCATTATCAAAAGACTTCTAAATATTATTTTGTCTGCAGTGAGGAGGATCAAATGTAAAAGTTGAGAGAGTAACTAGGAGGGTTTTCCCCAAAAGTTCAGGGGAGAAGGCAGGCGCTCAGAGGAAGCGGGGAGGTGTGCCCAGGAGGAGATGCAGTGAAGGTGAGCCAGACCCCTCTGGAGGGAGCGGACCAGATGGGGACAAGGCTCATGTCGGAGTCATTGTCATGGGCTGAACGTTTGTGTCTCCCCAAATTCACATGTTGAAAGTGTCCCCCGCGATGTGATGGTCTCCAGAGGCAGGACCTTTGAGGTGACTTGGTGACTCGGTGACCCAGTTAGACGAGGTCATAGGGCAGAGCCTCAGAAATGGCATTGCGGCCCTTCTAGGAGTCCAGAGAGCGGCTGCTCCCTGCTCCCCGCCAGGTGGACATACCGAGAGCAGCCTCGCCGACTGCAGTGAGGGAGATGGCCCCCGCTGGTATGCTGGGACCCTAATATCAGACTTCCAGCCTCTAGAACTATGGGAAGCAAATGTCTGTTTTTATAAGCCACAGTCTCTGGTGCTTCGTTACGGTGTCCCGCACTGACTAAGCCCTGCATATGTGGGAGTGACAAGTACTGGTGAGTAGTCATTCAGTGTTGGGAGAGACGATCATTGATTTGTGAATCTTGGAATAGTAGGGAGGAAGGAGGAGAAAAAGAAGAAAGAAAAGAGGGAAAGAGGAAAGAAAGGTAGGGAGAATGGAGAAAGGGAGGAAAGGAGGAGGAAAATTCAGGACCCCAGAGTGTCTTTGAGATTTGTTGGCAAAAGGGAAGGAAAACTCCAAAATTCAAAACCAAATGAAAGGTGTATAGATAGAGAATGAAACAGTAAAAGGACTTTTTCTTACAAGTTTTTTTTTTTTTTTTTTACATAAAAATGGTAACATGTTCTATACACTATACTGCACCCAGCCTTTTTTTTTTTTTTTTTTTTTTGCTTCTTGTTGTCTTACTTAAGAACAACTGTTCCCATCATCAGAATAATTTTATTTGTAGGCAGAAATCATCACTGTGATTTCAGGGGTGATGGAAAACTGAATATGAGTCCAGCTACTGCCACCTAGTCACTACTGTCACATTTAACAAGACATCTATGCCTATTCTAGCCTGTTTTCATCCCTACAAAGGAGTTTCATCAAGAGATTAAATAAAAATAAAAGCATTGAATGTATTAAAATGTTACATATACGTGCTACACAC
>NW_011889232.1:333350-341906 GCF_000151845.1 Pteropus vampyrus | reverse complement strand
GTTCTCGACAGGGAAGAGTTGGTGAGAGCTCCACGAAAAGCAGAGAGGGCTTATAAAGGTCAGTAGGGCCGCGGCGGGGTGGGACAGGGGTGGACAAGGAAGAGGAGGTGAGCAGGGGCTAAGACGTGGTAGGCCTTAGAGGACATGTTAAGGAGTTTGTACTTCATGCTAAAGTCAGTATTTTAAGGGATTCTCCTCTCCCAGGGAATAAAATGATAAAGTTTGCATTATCAAAAGACTTCTAAATATTATTTTGTCTGCAGTGAGGAGGATCAAATGTAAAAGTTGAGAGAGTAACTAGGAGGGTTTTCCCCAAAAGTTCAGGGGAGAAGGCAGGCGCTCAGAGGAAGCGGGGAGGTGTGCCCAGGAGGAGATGCAGTGAAGGTGAGCCAGACCCCTCTGGAGGGAGCGGACCAGATGGGGACAAGGCTCATGTCGGAGTCATTGTCATGGGCTGAACGTTTGTGTCTCCCCAAATTCACATGTTGAAAGTGTCCCCCGCGATGTGATGGTCTCCAGAGGCAGGACCTTTGAGGTGACTTGGTGACTCGGTGACCCAGTTAGACGAGGTCATAGGGCAGAGCCTCAGAAATGGCATTGCGGCCCTTCTAGGAGTCCAGAGAGCGGCTGCTCCCTGCTCCCCGCCAGGTGGACATACCGAGAGCAGCCTCGCCGACTGCAGTGAGGGAGATGGCCCCCGCTGGTATGCTGGGACCCTAATATCAGACTTCCAGCCTCTAGAACTATGGGAAGCAAATGTCTGTTTTTATAAGCCACAGTCTCTGGTGCTTCGTTACGGTGTCCCGCACTGACTAAGCCCTGCATATGTGGGAGTGACAAGTACTGGTGAGTAGTCATTCAGTGTTGGGAGAGACGATCATTGATTTGTGAATCTTGGAATAGTAGGGAGGAAGGAGGAGAAAAAGAAGAAAGAAAAGAGGGAAAGAGGAAAGAAAGGTAGGGAGAATGGAGAAAGGGAGGAAAGGAGGAGGAAAATTCAGGACCCCAGAGTGTCTTTGAGATTTGTTGGCAAAAGGGAAGGAAAACTCCAAAATTCAAAACCAAATGAAAGGTGTATAGATAGAGAATGAAACAGTAAAAGGACTTTTTCTTACAAGTTTTTTTTTTTTTTTTTTACATAAAAATGGTAACATGTTCTATACACTATACTGCACCCAGCCTTTTTTTTTTTTTTTTTTTTTTGCTTCTTGTTGTCTTACTTAAGAACAACTGTTCCCATCATCAGAATAATTTTATTTGTAGGCAGAAATCATCACTGTGATTTCAGGGGTGATGGAAAACTGAATATGAGTCCAGCTACTGCCACCTAGTCACTACTGTCACATTTAACAAGACATCTATGCCTATTCTAGCCTGTTTTCATCCCTACAAAGGAGTTTCATCAAGAGATTAAATAAAAATAAAAGCATTGAATGTATTAAAATGTTACATATACGTGCTACACACTATATTTTCATATTGTTCCTGGAAATGACATTGCCTCAGCTTCCAAGTTAAAGGTCATTTTCTTGCTTTTGACTGAGTCACCTTTTCCCACCATCAATTTAGACTTTTTTTCTGAAATGTAAACTGGATATAGAATTCCAGTTTGATAGGGTTTTATTTTTGTTTCTTTCAGTACTTTAAATACATCTTTCCGTTATCTTCTGTTTCCATTATTTTTCTGTCGAAGTCAGTTTTCATTCATATTGTTCCTTCGAAGGAGATATTTCTTTTTTTTCTGGCTGGTTTTAACATTTTCTAACTGTAATTTGCTAACTATGATTGAGAAACAAATGAAAAAAATTGTTAAAAAGAAATACCGTAGCATTTCCTCCCCAGACCCTTTTAGTCTCACTAATCAAGTTTCTTTTCCGCAGAGTGTGTGCGTTGCGCCATCCTCTCTCCTGCACCCAAGGCTGCTCTCCTGACCACACGGGCTCCGTGTAGCTCGTTCACAGACACATCCGTAGGGCCTAGAGCACTTACAGAAAGGATGGACGGATGTGCAAGTGAATGAGGAAAGATATCACCATTAAAATAGCAACAGTAGTAACAAGAACATTGGAGTTTATGCCATTGCATTTTCTAAGTTCGCTGTAACAAACACATGTTACTTTTGAAACAAAAATAACAATAAAAGCCTTTATAATAGACTAATAAAAATATTATGAAACCTCTGGATTTTGGATGACATGGTTTCAAAAATGCTTTCACCTGCTGGTGAAGGCAATATAATTTCCTTTAAGAAATTTAGCTGCTCTGCAATATACATTCAACAAATTATCCTAACACTTGATCCTGAGCTAGAAAGTAATTTATCTCACAGGCTGTAATGGATGATAATGCTCATTAGTTGATTCCAGTCTTCTTAGGATTTGGCATGATGCCAAACTATAGCACTTGTAATATTTATACCTCAGCTACAAAATCTCTTTAGGGGACGTCATAGGATATATTTGATGGGTACAAAAAGCTTCTTACTTTAACCCTAACTCTGCAGCTGAACATGGCGCTCCAGACAGTGGTTCTTATTTCCCAGTCTCGGTCTCAGGAGGCTCTGTAAAGCTCATATGTTTGGTCTGGTGCACTGGAGCTTGCGTCCTAAAGCCTCATTCCAAGATGTTCTCCTGCCCTTGGTTAAAGAACACTGACGAGGTCAAAAATCCATCCCTTCAAAGACGAGTTCTCCTTCGGGGAACAACAGTGAAGACAGTGAGCTAGCTATTCACGATTTGGAGGATGTGATTTTCAGATCTTTTCTAGTTGGCAGCTTGCTGAAAGCTGACTTTGTAGAGAAACGTGTAAAGGTTTTCAGAGAGGCTCAGGGCTGCTCAGAGGGAGAGAAAGAGAAGAGAAGAGAGAGAGAGAGAGAGAGAGAGAGAGAGAGAGAGAGAGAGAGAGTCTGTTAGACTAGAATTCTCTGGGCTGCTGGGGCTCAGTGAGCACAAGATGAAGATGACACGACCAGTCTGCATGAAGATGCCACCAGAGAAAAGCAGTGCCCACCAATCGATTTATCTACGATGTGCAATCACATTGGGGGGGAAACCCTGTACACAAATAGACACAAACTCAATTATAAAGAAGAATGAAGAAAAATGTTAGTACTTTGGAACATAGGCTTACAGGTAGCACAGTCCCTAGACCCGTGTTAGAGGCTTATATTAGAGATTTACATAACTGAAGCGTGGAAAGATAAATCATTTGGCAGGAAATGCCAGCATCCTATTAGCGATGAGAAATGAAGTCTGAATCAGGGCTCTTAAGGGCTCTGAATCACCTGGCTACTAGCCTAAAGTGGAATCAAGAAACTATTTTATCTCTTCCTCCCCTTTAAACTTTACATTTAGTGAACCAGTTTACACCTACTGCCGATGAATCATCTCTCTAAATGGCCCTGCTGCATCACATGCAGTTAATTATGAAGATTTCAGTGCTATGTTTTGTGTGTGGGTCGCAGATTGCCATTGCCTGACCACATCCTCAGTAAAACCTTAAACTGTCATCACACCACAAACAAAAGAGTGAATTCTTCATCACCCACAGCTGCAAAGTCTCTCCGAGTCCCCACCGTGCCCAGCTGACCCAGAGCTATGTCCGGGCCTCTTGTGCTGTTACTTAAATCTCTACATCTTTACGGACAGCAGGGTCGATGGAAATAGCACAAACATCTTGTTAAAAAGTAAATAAGTCTAATGCCAGGAAAGAGAATTGCATAGGAGGCAACAAAATCAGGTTTCTGTGGGCAGATCAGGTGAAGGACACACTTTTCGGGCAAGTGAGAACTTGATTGGCAAAGATAGATGAATGGCATTCATCGCAGAATAAAACATTTTTTTTCCATATCACAGAGAATAAAAGTATTAGAGTGTGGAATGTTCAATATTGAATAAATAAAAGTTTAGATAGCTAAATTTCTTACTAGCTTGAGGAAAAAAGTAATATCCGTGTTTAAAAAAATATTGCACTCCTTGGTATTTGCCCCAAGGAGTTCAAAACTAATGTCTATACAGAAATCTGCACACACATGTATATGCCAGTTTTATTCATAACTGCCAAAATGCAGCAGCAGCTAAGATGTCCTTCGGTAGGTGACCAGATAACCTATGGTACGTCCAGAAAGGGAAAGATTCAGTGCTAAAGAGAAATGAGCTACCAAGCCATGGAAAGACAGGGAGGAACCTTAAAATAACTACCTCTGACTTCCGATGGTTTGACGTGATTTTTTGGCTCTGTGATGTTGTACACATCATAAAGTAATACAAGTAATACACATTCGGTATAAACTGCTCAAATTTTGTGTTTCGATCTTTTCCTGGGCTAGTTGAGGAAGGTACTCTCGCCATTGGTCATGCGCAGCCAGACACAGCTCCCTGTCAGCCACACGATCGCTGGGCTAAACAACTGAAGCTCGACATGGTATGGTGTTGCCAGCATTTTTTGGAAACGTTATTAAATAAATTATGTGAGATAGACAACAGTTTATTGTAATATAGACTGTTAGATGACTGTTCGCAGCTGTAGGTTAACTTAAGTGTTCTGAGCACGTCTCAGGTAGGCAAGGCTAAGCCATGATGTTCAGTAGCAGAGGCTTGTTAAACTCGTTTTCAAATTATGATACTTTCGACTTGCGATGGGTTTATCAGGATATAATACCATCGTAAATTGAAAAGCATCTGTAGTACTACGTGAAAGAAGCCAACCCGAAAAGGCTACTGACTGGATGGTTCCAGCTCTATGACATTCTGGAGTCGGCGGAACTGGAGCAGTAAGGAGAGCAGCAGTGGCTGGTGGCTAGAGGTGTGGGAGGGATCAACAGGTGCAACATGGAGAGTTTGTAGGGCGGTCAAAACACTCTGTCTGACCAAAATAATGGATACACGCCATTATACATTTTTCAAAACCCATAGAATGTACAACGCCAAAAATGAACTGTAGTGTCCACTATGGACTTTGGGTGACAGTGATGTGTCAATGTAAGTTCATCATTTATAGCAAATGTACCATCTGGTGGGGCGGAATCGTAATGGGGGAGGCCGCACATGTGTAGGGGCGGAGGGTATGTGGGAAAGTTCTGTGCCGTCCGCTCAATTTTTCTGTGAACCAGAATTGCTCTAAAAAGTAAACTGTTAATAATAAAAAAAAATGCTGACCATAAATTTTACTATTTACTCGCATACTAAGAAATCACATGAAATGCAAATTTGCAGTCGTTTCATTTTACATTTTATCAAAATGCGATACTGAATTAATATAATGGGAATAAAAACGTTTTATGCCATTTCCTGCTACAGATACCTTTAAGCCTGAGTTTAAAAGACTTTTTATTGCAGAAAAATCTAAGGTTACCTATAGTGTAAATGTTCATGAAGAGTTTTAATAGCAAGCACAAACATTTCTTAATTATGGGAAAGGAATGTGTGACGTTACAAGCTAAGAAAACCTACTCAGGTTATGTATGTGAAAAGAAGCAAAATATAATAAGTTAAAAATCTAGTTTTATTTGTCATAGAACAAAATTAAAATATTAGAGCTTTCCTTCCAGAGGAGCTTAATTTTAGAAGCTTCCTCAATTTATTTTATCCTAATTTTATTATTTACTCATTACATATTTTGTAGAAAAATTATGCACATTGACTGCAGAAAGATTTAAGAATACAGAGACAAAGAGAAAAATTCCTCTATCTCATCAACTCTAAATAGCTATATAATATTATATTTTTTATTATTTATTATTATTATTTATGCCTACAGCACCAAGTCTTCCTAGTTGGTAATATTTCATTTTTTTATGTAGCATTTATGCAATGAAATCCCTATGCTGGATATTTCTCCCCTGTAAAGTTTTATGATGAATGTTAAAATAAACGCTTTCGTTCAAGTGTTACTTGACTCTGAGTGGTTCAGAAATGTTCTACCACTGCTTAGTACCATTAGCAGTGGTCATAATGATATTTCCCACTCAATACCGTGTTTTTCCATGAAACAGTCGATAAATAAACACATATCGATTTTTGTATTAATCTACAAATATTTAATTCGTTGCAAAAGTAAACTTTTTCATATACTAGCTACCTATTTGTGAATCTTAGCTCTCAATTTACTACCTCACTCCTTAGCCAATTTTTTAAATACTGGTAATATATTTTTTGAACTTCACGTGCATGGAATAGAGTTAATTATACTCACAACGGTATGGCTCATTATTATTGTTCTCTGCAAAATCCCATTTCTTTGATTTTCTTTTATATTTATTTTTTTTAAATCTATTTTCCTTGTTCCACAAGGAAATACGTAGTTGAATAAAAAAATATGTAGTTGAATAAAAAAATAAATATGTAGTTGAATAAAAAAATAAACCTTTATTGTTTTAAAACACTGAAGTTTTAAAACAATAATCTCCTCCCACACAGATATCTATTCTGAAGTACTTAATGTACATTTTTGTTTCTATGTGTTTCTCTATTTATGTTTTTCTTTTGTGCAGGTGTGAATTTAGTTTACATAACTTTTATATTATTTTAGACATCTCATTCTACTTTATAATTTTCTCATTTATCACCACATTCTTTCAAAAAATCAATTTGAATTGCTGAGTGTGTTTCTAGTAAATTACTTTTGACTTTTGCAAAATATTCTGTGCTATTCATTAATCACAGCTTATGAATCTGGTCTCCCAGGAATAGGCATCCAGATTGCCACAAATGCCTAGAAATGAAAAAATTACTTGGTTTTTTTTTTTTTGCAATCTTTGCTAAATTTTACCTAGGAACATGCTTATGCTATTGTATGGGCTTATACATTTTTGACTGAATACTGTTACCTGTGTAACAAATAATTTCCTATTTTGTAATTGATGGATTTTATTACTAATTTGGTCGATTGATTGATTACATAGTCAAATCTATCAATGTACTCATAACTATTTCTGACCTTGGCATCACAGTGAAAAGGCCATCCCGACACACTAGACATATACCACTATGCGATTTATTATAGTCATAACTAAAAAAATATGAAATTAATTTTGTTAAAAATGGAGGCATAGATTTCACTTAATCTTTTTCAAATGTTTAACCAATATATTAACACAATTCATTGAATATATATTCCTGCACAGATTTGAAATATAAATTCATCTTTACTTAATTCCACTTGAATCTGCTTCTAGATTTGCTAGATTCATTGAACATTTTTTTCTCATGCACATCAAGGCTTTTTAAGGGTTTAAAATTATAGTATTTTTTTGTCTGATCAGAATAACTTTTTATTACTTTTAAATTTTGAAATAACTGCTTCCTGTTTTAAAAAATAAAATGACCATGTGTATAGGAAAAAGTAATACTTGTAATTTCCTACTTTCCAGAAGTTACCAATTGTTAACACTTGTATGTTTACCTTTTGATATTTGTTTTCTGTCTCATACAACATATATATTATTTCCATTTCTTTAAAAGAAGTGGGATTCTAATATACATGTTATTCTGCAACTTACTTTCTTCACTCTATAGTATATTATGGCATATCTTAAACATAGAAAGACTTTTTATCAGTATGGTAGGTTGGGTTATGCTTTAGTAATACATAATAAACCATTCCCAAATTTCAGCGTTTTAAAACAATAAAGGTTTATTTTTTTATTCAACTACATATTTATTGAAGTTGCCTGGGCCTCTGCTCTATATTATTTCTTTTAAATAATTTTTTTTTAATTTTTCAAATACAGTTAGCATATAATATTATATTAGTTTCAAGTGTATAACATGGTGACTAGACATTTATATAACTTACAAAGTGATCGTTGCAATAAATCTAGTACAATTCTGACACCATAAAAAATTATTACAACATAACTGACTATATTCCTTATGCTGTACTTTACATCCCATGACTATTTTATAACTACCAATTTGACATGTTATTTGCTTCCTCTTTTTCACTCACCTCCCCAATCCACTTCTCATCTGGCAACCATCAAAATGTTCTGTGTCTATGAGTTTGTTTCTGTTTTGTTTATTTATTCATTTTGTTCTTTAGATTCCACATATAGTGAAAGCATATGGCATTTATTTTTATCTGATTTACTCTAATCAGCACAATTCCCTCTAGGTCCATCCATGTTGTTGCAGATGGCAAGATTTTATTCTTTTTTTTATGGCTGAGCAATATTCCATTGTATACATGTACCACATTATCTTTATCCATTCATCCATTGACAGATGCCCAAGATGCCTCTATATCTTGGCTACTGTAAATAATGCTGTGATGAACATATGGATTCACATGTTCCTTTGAAGTACTGTTTTGGGTTTTTTGGGATAAATACTCAAAAGAAAGATTACAGGGTCCTTCTTTTTCTCTCATTATAGACTTTATTTTAAAGTCTAATTTTTCTGTTTTTTTTTCCCCCCTTGTTTTCATTTTCATGAAATATCTTTTTCCATCCCTTTCCTTTCAGCCTGTGTACCTTTTAATCTGAAATGAGTCTCTTGTAGGGAGCATATGTATGAGTCTTGTTCTTTTATGCATTCAGCTACCCTATGTCTTTTGATT
>NW_011889232.1:323464-333079 GCF_000151845.1 Pteropus vampyrus | reverse complement strand
GGGCTCCCTTATAGGCTAACTAATTACTTTTCTTTTGCTGCTCTTAAGATTCTCTCTTTATTTTTAACTTTTGTCACTTTAATTATGATGTGTGTTGGTGCGAGACTCTTTGAGTTCTTGTTTGGGAGTCTCTGTACTTCCTAGGCTTGTATGTCGATTTCCTTCACCAGGTTAGGGAAATTTTTTATCATTCTTTCTTCAAATAGGTTTTCCATTCCTTGCTGTCTCTCTTCTCCTTCTGGTACTCCTACGATACGAATATTATTATGCTTGATGTTGTTGCAGAGGCCCCTTAAACCATCCTCATTTTTTTAGATGTTCTTTCTTGTTGCTGTTCTGATTGGCTGTTTCCTGCTCCTTTATCTTCTACATCACTTATTTGATCCTCTGTTTGGTTTAATCTACTGTTCCTTCTCTGTAAGGTATTCATCATTTCAGTTATTGTCTTCATTTCTGACTGGTTCTTTTTTATGTTTTCTATCTCCACTTTTATGTTTTCCATCTCTTTGTTAAAGTTCTCTCTGAGTTCATCTTCTCTTCCCCTAAGTTCATTGATCATCCTTATAACCAGTGTTTTGAACTCTGCATCTGGTAGATTGCTTGTCTCCATTTTGTTTAGTTCTTTTTCTGGAGCTTTGTTTTATTCCTTCATTTGGGACATGTTTCTTTGTCTCCCCATTTTGGCTGCCTTCCTATGGTTGTTTCTATATATTAGGTAGGGCTGCTATGTCTCTCGGTCTTAGAAAAGTAGCCTTATGTAGTAGGTGTCCTGTGGGGCTCAGTGGCAAAATATTTCCTGGTCACCTAAGCTGGGTGCTCCAGGAGTGTACCTCATACAAGTTGTGTGTGTTCTTCTGTTTTAGTTGGGCCTTGGTTGGTGTTTGCATGTCAATGCAGGGGATTGGCCTAGGATGATTGATTGTGAGGACTGATGAGTGAGGGGCTGACCCTACAGAGCAGGATTCACTTTAGTAGGATTCTGGTGCCTGTCCAGTCTGCCCTTTGGGTATGTTGCCCTCAAATGTGACCCCAAGTGGTGCTTAGTCTCAGTTTGAAGTTGTCACTGGATGTGCTGGCCCTGATGCCTCCTGGGAAAAACCTTGCCACAGGCCAAGTTGAGCCACAGCCTATGCCCTTCCTAGGGCCACCTAGAATGAGCCACCAAGCAATATGAAGATGGCTGCCACATGCACTGGGCTTGGAGGTACCTGAAGAGGATAAGCCATAACCCGAGGCCGGCTGCCACTGCTGCTGGGCTTGGGGCTGCTCAGCAAGATATATGGGACATGGCAAAGCCAGATGCTACTTAATTGGGTTTTTTGAACCTTTGAAAGATTTTAGGAAAGTCCACAATATTAGCCAAGACAGGCTGTTTGAATGGAAAATCTACAGGCAGCGGCTTGCATGGGCCCACGAGTTGGGAGGAGCAGGATTTTAGGATATCACCTGGGCTGGGTGAACACTGTCAGCCTGGTTGATGGAGACACAGATATAATTGCTGCCTGCTTCTGAACATAGGGATAGGGGAGGACTCAACAAAGGAACAATGGCTTCTATCAGCAATTCTGTGTGGAAGGAAGCTGCCCCTCCAATCCTCTCCCTGAAGCCAGACAGCTCCCCATGTGTCCCTGGCACCTTTTGAGATGCCGCTCCAGCAATGGAGCTCAGAGTGAGTGAATCTCTCAGGGAATAAGTCCATGCATGGGCCCTTTAAGAAGACACCTTGTACTCCAACTACCTTCCATCTCACTTAGCCACAATCTCCACTGGTTTTCACAGCTAGAAGTTATGGGGACTTTTCCCGGCACTGGAACCCTGGGCTGAAAAGTCTGATATGGGGTTGGGACCACTTA
Organism: Pteropus vampyrus; assembly: GCF_000151845.1. Lineage (NCBI taxonomy): Eukaryota > Metazoa > Chordata > Mammalia > Chiroptera > Pteropodidae > Pteropus > Pteropus vampyrus. The sequence goes on along the minus strand of NW_011889232.1, from coordinate 331,226 downwards.
CTCCTTCAGGGGGACCTCCACAGCGCAGATATCCCTCCCAATTTTTAACTGGGTGTGGGATCAGCCTATTCCACATCTCTGCCCCTCCTACCAGTCTCGAGGCGGTCTCTTTCATATGTCCTTAGTTGTAGGACTTCTCTTCAGCTAGACTTTGGGTGATTCTCAATGATGGTCATTCAATAGTTTTGTTGTAATTCTGATGTGGTCATGAGAGGAAGCACAGCATTTACCCTAATTTTCCATCTTGAGTAGAAATCTCTGTCTCTGCTCGACATTGTTTTTACCCAGTTTATTGGAGTAAATTATATGTATGCTAGAAGAGAAGAAATCATGAAGTCTTGCACAGGCTTTAGCCCAAGAGTGCAGCTCTCATTTCATTGGCCAGACCATGACAAGTGGCCATTGGTAACTTCAAAAGTATGGGACAGTGTGAAATGTGTACAGAGCCAGAAGGGGGAGAAATAACCTATTTTTGAACCATTGAATAACCACCACAAAATGTAGTTTAATCCAAATACAAATAAAATGTCATTTTTTCAGACATTCCTTATTTGTAAACATTCAGAATGTTTTCACTTTTCCCTTTGACATCCAATACTGTGAGAAATATAATTTACTATAAGTTTCTTTTTGTAAAATATATTTTTAGATTCTATTTTATGTACCTAAGATGAATTTTTAAAAGTTAGATTTCTGGGTTAAATAACTGTTGCCAAATTACTTTCCAGAAAGTTTCAGGCAACATGCCCTCCAATCTCATGTGATCATCATACTCATCTCCCAACATCCATGCCAATATTAGATATTATCACTCTTTTGAGATTTATGGTTTATTTTGTGTTTTAATTATCACATTTTTAGTAAGGTAGAAGATACATTCTCAGGTTTATTAAACATTTATATTTCCTATTTTGTGAATCACCTAATGATACACTGTGCCTAAATAAAATTATTAAACATAAATTAGTGAAGCCAAAAACCTAGGTACCTAAATATACACCATATTTATAAAAACTTTTGTATATTCAATCTTCAAGATAAATCTTGAACTTCACATTGATTTTCATCTCAGTTAACACCACTTTTGTCTATACTACATTTCTGAAACAATGTCTTACCTAATTTCCCTGTTCCAATTTTTTCATACCACCAATCCATTTTCCTTACAGAAACAAGAATGGAGACAAATCACATAAAATAACTACCCTGCCTAAAATATTTTAATAATTCCTTAAGGCACTTAGAATAAAATTCAAACACTTTGACCATATCCTATAACTGTCTTCATGTATTTGCCTCCATATTATTGAGCTGTTATTTCTCCAATTCACTCTATCATTTTGGATTTTGTTGAGTTCTTAAAATATCAGAATGGAAAATAAAGCTGGATGTCCCAGAGACTTTGCACGTGGTGTTCCAGTTGGCTTGAACCCACTCTCTCCATTCGTCAGATGGTTGGCTTACATTATTCTTCTGTTCTCAGCTAAATTGTCACTGCTTTAGTGAGACCTTTGTGGATCATCCTATTTAATGGGTCCTTCTCTATAATTCCCTTCTCACACTCTCCTTTTATTATTTCATAACTCTTAGTCTGAAATTATTGTATTTATTTGTTAGTTTTCTCTTTTAGAGTACAAGTAGTTTATTCCACTAAAATCTAAGTTTGAAAGGGCAATGATCATATCTACCTTATTCACAGATGCATTCCAGAATCTGTCTGTGCTTGACAAAAAGTAAATTCTCAATAAACACTCATTGACTAAATAAGTCAATGCCTAAGTAAGAACTTTGTAAATGTTAGGGATATTTGCTCTCTAGATGTCAATCACTTGTTACAATTTGTTCTCTTTCCTTCATAATTTTACTTTTCTTTTGTACTCTTTTGCTAAAACAAATCTTTTAATTTTATGATCTCAAATTTGTGAACTTTTCCTTCACTTTCGCGTAGCACTTCAATTATAAATATTTTCTCCTATGTTTTTATCTTTAGTTTTACAAGAATTACTTAATGTCTTATGTGAGGTAGAGATTTTTTTTTAATGAAATGAATGAGAAATTTTCCCTATGCAACCTATTAAGTTGTCCATCATCACCATGCTCATAGTAAATAACACTGTTTACCTAAACTAAAACACACACACACACACACACACACACACACACACACACACACACACACACCATGGGGAGACATTTCCACATTATATAAAGCAATATTTATTAAAACATAACATTAGGCTATATTAATTAAAACTATGGTGATTATTATTTCCTTAGTTATGTGTAATATATTGGATTACACAGTGTACATGTACATATATGTTTTTAAATTCCTTTATTTTTTTTCAAGGATTAATTTTTGGTTTTATCAAGTTGGTTAAATCTTCAATATACCTTGTTCTGTTGTTTATTTTTTCAGCCTCTTTAAACATTTTAAATATACTTTCTTAAGATATCTTTCATATTGGTCTATTTTCTCTAATTTTTAGGTCCATATTCTCCCTTTTGATTGATCCCAACTTTTGAATAAGAGAGTTTTCTATAAACTCTCTTATACAAAAGTTTCTGCCTACACTCGCAATTGTTAATGGTGGTTTTAACTTCAGCATGAGTTTTTTTTGCCACTGGAAGTATGGCAAGTCCTGGCTGTGGATGCCCAGGGCAATATCATATTGGCCTCTGCAGAGGCCCTGTGGCCTTTATCTTGATAAGATTAGTTTGTTTTTATATTTCTAAATAATTTTAGATTTAAACAAAAGCTGCAAAAATAGAGTTTTCTGTATACCTTTTACATAGCTTTCCCTAATATTAAAGTCTCAACACTCATAATAAAGTTAGCAAAATCAATAAATTGACAATCCTATAATACTCTTAACTAAACTATAGATTTTATTGGGATTTCACTAGTTTTTCCTTGCACGCGAACATTTAGAAGCCATTGTCAGGTTATTAATTGGCCTAATTTCAATATTTTCATGTCTCATGGAATAGGGAGTCCCGAAGAGAGAGAGGAAGATGGCAGTTGGTGGAGCAGTCAGAACACACAGCATTTGCTGTTTAAGTTTGCTGTCTTATATGGACATATTTCATGGTGCCCTAAAACGATAAAATAGTAACATCTCAGATCACAGATCACCATAACAAACATAATATAAAGTTTTGAAATATTGTGAAAATTACCAAAATGTGACACAGAGACACAAAAGTGAGCAGATGTTGTCGGGAAAATGGTGCCAATAAACTTGTGCTTGTGGGTGCAGGACTGCCACAACCTTCAGTTCGTAAAAAATGCAACATGTGCCAAGTACGTAAAAAGAGGTGTGCCTGCATGTGTAATAAGAAGAGCAAGAAAGTATTTGTTTGTGTACTAACCCACACACACACCCACACTTTCATACACACGTACACATATGTCACCGAGGGATATAGGCATCTATTATATATCTAGATGTTTGCTTGAAATTCACAATTCAAAGGTTAGCAATAAGCTAGTTAGCACTAAATTTCTCTAAGGGGCAATTAGTTCCAATTTCATGATACATTACAATAAACCTTTTTTTTTTTTAAGTTGGGGGAATCCCTCTTTTATTTACATCTCTTAATTAGACCTGAACCAATTTATCCAAATTCACTGGAAGAGACGTTAACAAAGAATTGATTTCTATTTTGTGCTCTCCAATTGTGTTTTCCTTTCACAGAGACAATAGAACAGATCTCTGATCTGGAGAATATTTTTGATTAGCTCTTCAGGGTGGAGACTATTGAACTCCCGCTCAATTATTAAGCTTTCAAATGAAGAGTTCAAAACTTATGCTCACAGTAAAGCTCCACTGTGATTTCAGACCTAGTCTGCTGGGGAGGAACTACATAGGTGGCATCGGTCGGATATTTTGGATACCTGTACATACTATTTAAAGAGATTAACTTTCAGTGAATGAAGAGATTTTTTTCTGCATGTGTGTTCAAAGATCTAAATCTAAAAAGAAGGAATAAAAGATAAACTTGCATACTCACACATTTCCAAAGTGTTTGTGTTCTTTTATACTATTATTTATCAAACACGTAAGTGTTATTACATATCGATTCGTTTGCTGAACCTATCAATGGTGTCGTTCTTCTGTCCAGCATTGAAAGCAACTGTACTTCCCCACGCCGCATCTTACCGTCACTACATTAGATCTCTTAAACTTTATATTTTATCACTCTTCTGTGCTTCTCCATGTCTAGTCCCTTACACCTAGAGTGCTCTTTTCCTTCACTGCCAGTGACCAACCTCCTATCCTCCAAGTCCCAGCTCCAATGCTAAATTCCTCCATGAAATTTTCAATAACTCTCCAGACAGTTACTTATTCCATGCTCCCACATTGCTTTATAGGTACTTTATCAAAATACTTATCATGTTAATAATTATATTTCTCCATGATATACTGAGGCTTGAGTCCCCTGAAAGCAGAGACTTCGTCTTCATCATGTTCGTATCTTCAGTCCAAACCCAGAGTCACTCGGTGTTGAACAACATCCGAGATCTTACGGGGCTGGACCGAAGGAAGCCACAGACAGAGGGTTCTGGGCACTTGATGGTTGATCCTTTATTCTGTCCTTAATGATGAATGAAGATTGAGGAATTTGACTCAAATCCCTTATCCTCCCACCTCTAACCTTTTCCCAAGAAGTTGTTCCACTGCTTCCTAGGGAAAGTTACCAAGCCCCATCAGAATGCTGGCCATGTGGTCCCTTCATACCCTTCCTCCTGTTTGACCCTGGCGGTGGCCCTGTAGGCTGGGCCTCGGTGTGGAGACCAGCTGGAAAACAACTCCACCTTCTCTCTCTCTCTTTCTTTTCACATGTCTAGTGGGAAAGGGCGGCGCAGGATCCTCTATTCCTCTCCTAAATGTCAACTGGGCACAGGAGAAATATGGTAAAATTCCACACTAGAAGCCAAAACGATTTCAAAACAAGATCAGTCAGCACCATCTAAATTATCCCAAAGTGGAAACTGGAGCCCACAAGCCCATCATGGGCAGAGGTGAGGCAGGTGCTCCACGGGAAGTCGTGAAGGATCTAGAGAGGCACCAGCTGCCTGCGGCTTGGGAAGAATGGAACATCGAATATACTCTCGCTTTTAGTCCATATTTCTCAAAGTTTTGCCCTACAACCATTTTCATTATAGTTACTCAAAGAACTTGAAAATATCTAGAGCCTTTGTGAAAACGGATAAGGAGTCAGGAGTCTTCGTTTTTTTTAAACTCATGACCCATTGGTAATTCTGGTGCCCACACAAGTCTAAAAAGCATCGCTGTCTAATTTCCCACTCGGCATTTTTTTTTTTTTTAAATACAAATGGCAATTCTCATGTTGCCTCCACCATTTGTGAGATAAACATTTTTTCTTTCTGTCCCCCAGGTGGGATGGAGTTTTATTCCTCTAGCCTGCTACTTCCTACCTTTTAAACTTTTATTGAATTTTTCCATTCCTGCCACAATACACTAGGTCTTTCCTTTTGCTTCTCCAGTTCTGAAAACAAATAAAAGTGATAGTGGAGAGATCATAGTGACAAGGTGACTTTCCCCACTCCCATTTCAAAACCAAATAAATTATTTATTATTTTATTGGTTTAACAAAATCCTTCGTCTAGGAGAGTATTTTTCATTAAAGCTATTTATATGACTAACTGCAAGGGCAAAGTGGGAAATCATTTACGTAAATACTGTGTGAGGAAAGTCATCAACTGACGCCCTCTTTGTAACATTCTAGATCATCCAAAGACAAGAGCTACATCTTATTTTTGCCCCGTCCACTGTGCAGTGATCGCCATGTGGTTTCTGAGCAGCAGTGTCAATAGCATTGATGGGACAGATGACACTGGGAAAGTCCAGGCATTTATTTATATTGTGTACTTGACCTTCTAGACCATTCAACTACAACTCCATAAATACTACATGCATTTTTTTTTTTTTAATGAGAAAACTTTGTTTAAGTTCCTGAGGATTAAACTCTGGGAACATGGAAAATGTTTGTTCTCTCTCCCCTCAATCAGGAAGACAGTAAATCGAAAATCACTTAGGGAACCTGCTCCGTGGGCGAGGAGCCCACAGCAGCATCGCTGCCAGCAATCCAGGGACAACAGGTGGCAAATCAGGGGACCTTCCGCCCTGGGAGCTCATGCTACGAAGAGACAGAGGCAGAGAAGATTTCCAGGAAAGTTGGTTTGAGTGCCAGTTATAATGCTGTGCAAATAAACACCTTCCTACATTATTATTGGTCTAATCATTAACACGTAGATATACACAGTCCAGTTCTCCTCACCTTGCTCAGCTCAGGGCTCGAGGAGACAAACTCAGTTTTTCTTTTCTATTTGTCAATCTTTGCCTAGAGAATAGCTGTGCCCTTTTTCTCTCGAAACGTCTATATTTTACTCTCTACTGAATCCTCTCAGACAATAAAACTTCTGAAATTACCTAAAATTAACAATAAAAACAAACAAACAAGCTGATAATCCTTCTCTAATGCTGCTCCCTCCTCTGGCATTGCCCTTTTTCTCCTTTTTTTTGCCAATAAATTACTACCCGAAGACAACACATTCCCCTCCCACACACTTTTTTTGACCCTTTCAATCTGGATTTGCCCCGTTCTTATTCCTAAAACTGAGTCTAAATGCTAAATTCAATAACCCCTTCTCAGCCTTCATTCTTCTTAAGCAGTTTTTTTGGTCGTATGTTTGTTTTGTTTTTCAGCCTGTGACAGTGTGGTCTATGTCATCTGGGGGAGATTGTCACAGTAATGGAACCCAATGACTCAGGCCTCCGTCTGGTCTGGTGCTCGTGTGACCCTTTCCCACATTCCATCAGTGCTTGGTCAGTAAAGCCAAGGGATACCTGGAAGGGACCTGCTGAAGGGGAAGAGCTCTCTAATCTGCTCTTACTACCTCAGATAACAAAACCCAACCCAACAAACGGACAGCCCGGGCTAGCCTCCCGCAAGTGAGAGCGCAGACAGAGAGGCCCAGACGCTGCTGTGCCAATCGAGACCTGAGGGAACGGTGACGAGCCTTCCCAACCGAGGCCAGCCCAGAGTGACAGCCCACAGAATCGTAAATAAATTTAAATGGCTGTTATTTTAAGTCATTAGATTTGGCACGATTTTTTTTCCCAGGCTAGTCACATCATTCCTATTAAAACATAATTTTGTTAGCCTAATTTCATGTTATCTCATGTTCCTGGTTCTTTATTTTACCTTCCAATGATCTCTCTCTCTCTCCCTCTCCCTCTCCCTCTCTCTCTGTCTCTCTCTGTCTCTCTCTGTCTCTCTGTCTCTCTCTCTCTCTCTCTCTCTCTCTGTCTGTCTCTCTCTCTCTCTCTCATTTGTTCACCTAAAATGCATTAACTGTAGTGAGTTAAGGTCACAAAGTAGGAGTAAAAACTCCATCTATATCTAGGCGGTTATTCTCTGTTTCTGCCATCTCTGTGGGAAAATGCAGATGATCACAGTGGCTTTTGAGTAGTAAGAAAATCACTCTTCTTTGTGTCCAAAGTTTTCATGAGAATGGCAGTTGTCATTATCAGTGTGCTGTTTATGAACATTAGTCCCTCCTAATGTTCTTCTGGAAGAAATCACAAAGGTTTTAATGTATCATCTGTGTGGATTAACCGACACTCTATGCTGTATCGAAAAAAAAAAGTGAATCATTTGGTTTTTGATTTCTCACATCTATTTTACATCATTTGTTGTTATTCAATGCAAATGTACATATACTCTGTGCATA
>NW_011889232.1:318871-321704 GCF_000151845.1 Pteropus vampyrus | reverse complement strand
GTTTATAAAAGTTCTTACAACCATACATTTCGGAATTATTTTTAAGTTAATTTTCTGATTTTTAGATATTTATAGAGATAAGTCAAATGTATGTTAACAGTCATAATGTTAAAACACTCCTGATCACTTTTTTCACCTCAAAAATAAATAAATATCAACATATTCATTTTTTTCCTAATGTTTATTTCATTCTTAACTTAGAATGTCAAGTTCAGAGTTTTCATGCTGTGAGAGAGAGAGGTAGTTTTCAGGCCCTGAAATACTGATATTCACTGAAGCTGCTCACTGTAGCTTGGACAATAATTATTCTGAAATTTGAACCTGAGTGCCTGAATTTCCAGTGGACATCTACACCGTTCAGATCAGCAATCCAGTCTCACTACTGGTTTTTCCTCAAGAAACAAGAATATTAACTCAAAGTCATTGATAAGCTATTGCTGCTAGCTTACCATTTACAAAAGTTAATCTAAATTATTAGACAACCAGAAATAATAAGAATGTAGTGACTTATGTAGCCCATCCACTGTATCATAAAGGTCCAAAATAGCCACATTTTTATTAAATTAAAAAATGGCATTTCTTTGTGTGATCACATAAATGTTGAAGGCTTCAGTAACGGTTACACAAAACACATAGGGGGCACCAACTATAAACTAAATCACACATCATGAAGAATGTGCTGCTTATTTTCTTCCCAATGTTTTTGATGGAAAGAAGTGTGCTTTCAATGATACGTTATACTGTGCTCTGTAACAAAGGCTGATTAGTTAATCAGCAGATAAACTATTGAAAGAAGGCAGGCTTCGGATGAATCACAGGGAGGGAAACTGCTCTTTCAATTCAATTCTCTTATGTAATTTAAGAGGTACTATGAAAGTTTGTAAGAGAAAAAATATCAAGTCAGCATTCTCACTGAAACCTGCATCATTTAACCCACAAGAGGTATGTAAAAATCTAACCACCATTCGTTTAACCTACTCTTGGGATTGTCACTAATATTTGCACATGTATGTTTGATCTAATCTGTAAAGTAAATCCCGTAGTCTAGTCATCATCCTTCAAGAATTTAGATGATCGCTCCAGTAACAACCGTAGAAACATGCCAGCCTCCCTGTTTTGGGGAGATCTGAACCACTGTGGTAATAAACGGCCTTGGGTGGATGCTCTAGCAATAGAAGCAGAGCTGAGCCTGTGTAGAGGTGTTCTATCCAGTGTCCTGTGCCAAGTAGTAGAACTCTCACACTTATTCCAGTCACTCTAAGGGATTGTAGAGGCAGAGGATGCTCACGAAGGCTCCGCTGACCGAACGTCTAATGACTATAAGCCAAAAAATGTATTCAATGGTATCAAAAAGGCAAGACTAACTTCCTTACTAATTCTATTTTTTCCATTTCAGTTACTATCTTTAACTGCTGAAACTTTTAGTGTGATTATTATGCAAACAAAATTCGATTTTCCTTTTTATTAACAATTCTTCCTATTAGTTTTCCTTTAAAATCTCTTTGAAGCATGCTCGAAGAGCACCAGCATCTCTCCTTAAGGCAGTTTTAGAAACATCTACTGCATTATCATAAGAGAAAAATATGCCTACGTCCTCAAGATGTCAGCTCTGTTCTCAGAGGGTGAAATTCATGAAATTATTGTGATTATTTCAGATTTTATTTGAGTTTTAAATAGCTACAGAAATGGGTTTACACTTTGGAAAGAAACCTTTGACTTATAATTTCTTTATATGCAAATTGGGTTATAGACTGTGAGTTTCAGTGCTGGGGCGACTAATTCTTCAGCTTTTTTTCTATTCTGTCAATCATACAATGTATTTGTTTGCGTGGCATTCACCACTGAGAGGAGCAGATTTGCCCAGAAAAAAAACACTGAATCTCCAAAAAGAAAAAATGTTTATCCTAAAATGAGCGCTATTTTTGTTATTCATTTGCCCTGATCGAGAATAAAATTTAACATGTCCTATAATTTATTTTTCTCATTTTCTAATTTATTTTGCTCATCAAAAGGGAAAACAATTTCTGTGCTCTGAAGAACACTCATCATTTGCGGTTTCGCTACACTTTTCCAGTGTTCTACATTTATTAGGTAATAACGAATTCCTGCATGGAAGGTAGGGATGCATTTACTTAAGAAGTATTTATTAAACACCCTCTAAACAAAACATCGTTAAAATGCACATCTAGAAGGGTCCTTAGATTCCTGGAGATATTTCAGTCTAAAAATAACATCTTAGAGATCTTGTAGACCCGTAGACCCGTAGGACTTTTCATCAAAGTCCTTTATTATTTAGGTGAACATTTTTAAGGCCAGTTGGATGAAGTGACTTTTACAGACACAAGCAAATACCTCTCCAGTTCAAGCAGAACCATAAATGCAGGACGGAATAGAAAGTTAAAGGATCTGACACTTTTTTTCTTGCTATTCTTTTTGTTTACTCAAGCACTGAGAACTGCGAAGCGTTTCTTTCACACTGCTCACCTCCAGGTCAGCCCGTCCCTTACCGCGCGCGCTATGACCATCAAACACGTCTATGTGTCTATCGTTCGAACTTGATGTATTTCAATGCTTCCTGCGAGGGCTTTTTTCTTGATCTTTGATGACTAATTCTAAGGTTTCCCAGCTGCGTGCTGAGGCACCCTAAGAGCTGGAGTCAATTCCCAGGGTGAAGATAGGGGGACACATCATAATTTTGCTCCAGTTTAGCCCCCCTAGAATGTCGTCTATATCTATCTCCTCTCTATTTTTAAGGGTTCAGTTCAGACCTCGGTAACCAATCCATCTCTCTCATTCTTTTAATGTCTGATAGCATTTACCGTAAACACACTGC
>NW_011889232.1:314624-318821 GCF_000151845.1 Pteropus vampyrus | reverse complement strand
GCATGAGGTCATTTAGGAGAACGAGCTTGATGGTATTCATCGTCAGCCAAGATTAATGCAAATGCTTTTTATCATGAAATGTATTTTATTTCACCAAATCAGACTTACATGAATGAGACTGTTCTAAATGTTTTTGGTTCTCTTTTGTTTTCTCCAACAAAAGCAAACTTAAACAAATATAATAATAAAAGCAAACTTAAAAAAAATTAAACAGCACAGACCTCAAGGCTTGGAGTACACGCTGAGGTCTTCCCATCATCCATGACTGTTGCTGACCATGTGGTTTCCATTTCTTTGAATTTCTTACATGGTAGGGCTACTTTCTCCTTCACTGTAGACCTGGCCTGAATAATTTAATTTCTCCAGAAGCCTTTTTTTGGTAGCTATTTTTACTTTCTTGACTTGTTTTCTTTGTCCAAAATCAATAGAAACAGTCGAAAGTGATACTAGAAATGAAGCTTACATCAACCAATTGTATATTTTTTTCTCTGTTTATATTTGAAATAGTTGAGGCCAGGAATGCAAACAAGAATAGCCATAGAAACTTTAGTAGCATTCTAACTTGAACCACTGAATTACTTATGACCAATATGAATCCTTGATATTTAATCTGGAGTGAAGCCTAATTAAAAGCATAACATCAAGTATTATACCAAAAAATGCAGACAGGTTTGAACTAGTTTGAATGGTATGCTTTTTCAAGTTTGTAAAGGAGCCATTCTATTGATTATATTCAAAAGTACACAGAACCAAAACCCAAATAATTAGGTGTTTATAAAAGTTCTTACAACCATACATTTCGGAATTATTTTTAAGTTAATTTTCTGATTTTTAGATATTTATAGAGATAAGTCAAATGTATGTTAACAGTCATAATGTTAAAACACTCCTGATCACTTTTTTCACCTCAAAAATAAATAAATATCAACATATTCATTTTTTTCCTAATGTTTATTTCATTCTTAACTTAGAATGTCAAGTTCAGAGTTTTCATGCTGTGAGAGAGAGAGGTAGTTTTCAGGCCCTGAAATACTGATATTCACTGAAGCTGCTCACTGTAGCTTGGACAATAATTATTCTGAAATTTGAACCTGAGTGCCTGAATTTCCAGTGGACATCTACACCGTTCAGATCAGCAATCCAGTCTCACTGCTGGTTTTTCCTCAAGAAACAAGAATATTAACTCAAAGTCATTGATAAGCTATTGCTGCTAGCTTACCATTTACAAAAGTTAATCTAAATTATTAGACAACCAGAAATAATAAGAATGTAGTGACTTATGTAGCCCATCCACTGTATCATAAAGGTCCAAAATAGCCACATTTTTATTAAATTAAAAAATGGCATTTCTTTGTGTGATCACATAAATGTTGAAGGCTTCAGTAACGGTTACACAAAACACATAGGGGGCACCAACTATAAACTAAATCACACATCATGAAGAATGTGCTGCTTATTTTCTTCCCAATGTTTTTGATGGAAAGAAGTGTGCTTTCAATGATACGTTATACTGTGCTCTGTAACAAAGGCTGATTAGTTAATCAGCAGATAAACTATTGAAAGAAGGCAGGCTTCGGATGAATCACAGGGAGGGAAACTGCTCTTTCAATTCAATTCTCTTATGTAATTTAAGAGGTACTATGAAAGTTTGTAAGAGAAAAAATATCAAGTCAGCATTCTCACTGAAACCTGCATCATTTAACCCACAAGAGGTATGTAAAAATCTAACCACCATTCGTTTAACCTACTCTTGGGATTGTCACTAATATTTGCACATGTATGTTTGATCTAATCTGTAAAGTAAATCCCGTAGTCTAGTCATCATCCTTCAAGAATTTAGATGATCGCTCCAGTAACAACCGTAGAAACATGCCAGCCTCCCTGTTTTGGGGAGATCTGAACCACTGTGGTAATAAACGGCCTTGGGTGGATGCTCTAGCAATAGAAGCAGAGCTGAGCCTGTGTAGAGGTGTTCTATCCAGTGTCCTGTGCCAAGTAGTAGAACTCTCACACTTATTCCAGTCACTCTAAGGGATTGTAGAGGCAGAGGATGCTCACGAAGGCTCCGCTGACCGAACGTCTAATGACTATAAGCCAAAAAATGTATTCAATGGTATCAAAAAGGCAAGACTAACTTCCTTACTAATTCTATTTTTTCCATTTCAGTTACTATCTTTAACTGCTGAAACTTTTAGTGTGATTATTATGCAAACAAAATTCGATTTTCCTTTTTATTAACAATTCTTCCTATTAGTTTTCCTTTAAAATCTCTTTGAAGCATGCTCGAAGAGCACCAGCATCTCTCCTTAAGGCAGTTTTAGAAACATCTACTGCATTATCATAAGAGAAAAATATGCCTACGTCCTCAAGATGTCAGCTCTGTTCTCAGAGGGTGAAATTCATGAAATTATTGTGATTATTTCAGATTTTATTTGAGTTTTAAATAGCTACAGAAATGGGTTTACACTTTGGAAAGAAACCTTTGACTTATAATTTCTTTATATGCAAATTGGGTTATAGACTGTGAGTTTCAGTGCTGGGGCGACTAATTCTTCAGCTTTTTTTCTATTCTGTCAATCATACAATGTATTTGTTTGCGTGGCATTCACCACTGACAGGAGCAGATTTGCCAGAAAAAAAACACTGAATCTCCAAAAAGAAAAAATGTTTATCCTAAAATGAGCGCTATTTTTGTTATTCATTTGCCCTGATCGAGTATAAAATTTAACATGTCCTATAATTTATTTTTCTCATTTTCTAATTTATTTTGCTCATCAAAAGGGAAAACAATTTCTGTGCTCTGAAGAACACTCATCATTTGCGGTTTCGCTACACTTTTCCAGTGTTCTACATTTATTAGGTAATAACGAATTCCTGCATGGAAGGTAGGGATGCATTTATTTAAGAAGTATTTATTAAACACCCTCTAAACAAAACATCATTGAAATGCACATCTAGAAAGGTCCTTAGATTCCTGGAGATATTTCAGTCTAAAAATAACATCTTAGAGATCTTGTAGACCCGTAGACCCGTAGGACTTTTCATCAAAGTCCTTTATTATTTAGGTGAACATTTTTAAGGCCAGTTGGATGAAGTGACTTTTACAGACACAAGCAAATACCTCTCCAGTTCAAGCAGAACCATAAATGCAGGACGGAATAGAAAGTTAAAGGATCTGACACTTTTTTTCTTGCTATTCTTTTTGTTTACTCAAGCAATGAGAACTGCGAAGCGTTTCTTTCACACTGCTCACCTCCAGGTCAGCCCGTCCCTTACCACGCTATGACCATCAAACACGTCTATGTGTCTATCGTTCGAACTTGATGTATTTCAATGCTTCCTGCGAGGGCCTTTTTCTTGATCTTTGATGACTAATTCTAAGGTTTCCCAGCTGCGTGCTGAGGCACCCTAAGAGCTGGAGTCAACTCCCAGGGTGAAGATAGGGGGACACATCATAATTTTGCTCCAGTTTAGCCCCCCTAGAATGTCGTCTATATCTATCTCCTCTCTATTTTTAAGGGTTCAGTTCAGACCTCGGTAACCAATCCATCTCTCTCATTCTTTTAATGTCTGATAGCATTTACCGTAAACACACTGCATGGTTGAAGGAGAAACTAATGCAGGACTGCGTTCAACAGGCCTGGTCTCGGATTGTGACGCTGTCATCTCTAGCCATATGTCCTGAGGCAAACCACATGCCCCATTTTAGTATCGCACATAAATAATCTTCGACTGGATTATTAGAATATAAAGGCTTATTTTAAAAGGTAGATGTGAGGATTGAACATTTTCATATTTTAAAAATATCTAGGACCATCTATCACATAGTAGGCATACCGAAAATTAAAGCTATCCTTTATTTATTACTGTCATCTCATTAGTTATATTTTTCTTTATATGAATGCATTATCTCCAAACTCGACCCTAAAATTCACAAGGTCTATATAAATTTCAGTATTGTCACTATTGGAGCTGGGGGATTAGATATAAAAGATCCTCAATATTCAAGATGGGAATAAAATATTAAATTTCTAATTTTTGTAGCTTTTAAATTTTTTTTTCACTTTTACTATCATTTTTACTATGAACTGCTTGAGCTCAAGTTTAACTTGGTTGTCCAGTGAAGAAAATTATTTTATGAATCTATGTATTCACGAAAAATTTTAATAGATCACTTTTATTTAAGAATGATTGTAG
>NW_011889232.1:312141-314574 GCF_000151845.1 Pteropus vampyrus | reverse complement strand
TTTATATGAAAGCATTATCTCCAAACTCGACCCTAAAATTCACAAGGTCTATATAAATTTCAGTATTGTCACTATTGGAGCTGGGGGATTAGATAAAAAAGATCCTCAATATTCAAGATGGGAATAAAAAATTAAATTTCTAATTTTTGTAGCTTTTAAATTTTTTTTTCACTTTTACTATCATTTTTACTATGAACTGCTTGAGCTCGTTTAACTTGGTTGTCCAGTGAAGAAAATTATTTTATGAATCTATGTATTCACGAAAAATTTTAATAGATCACTTTTATTTAAGAATGATTGTAGTTACAGAGAATCCTTCAGCCGCAATGAGTGCATTTTAACTGCAGTTTCGATATCGAGTGTGACTTGGCATCGATCTCCATGGCTTCGGAGAAAGTTAGTCCAGGATCTCGCCAGCCCTGTAAGACGCACGCAAGCGCTGCTGCACCTTCCGCGCCTCTCAAGAAAATGCGAGAATTATTCATTCTGTGCAGAAGCGTTCGCATCTCGAACCCAGATTTGAACTCCTTGGGCCTGCGGGTTTCAGATTGTTGAAGGCCAGGAGCGCGCGTCAGATGCTCTCTTCCTAAATTTCAGAGTGGAATTGAGGTTTCTTTTTTAAATTTCTTAGCTCAGGAATTGGTTAATATTGGAGTATCTATTATTATTATGTCTTAATATAACTTAGTTCTAAGTCCACTTTGTTCTGTAGCCCCATGTCTTGCATGAGTTTGCAAGTGACATGCACGCTTAAGTTACCTTTTCAGCTTGAATGTTGAAAGTGCCAATGTTTTTAAAGTACTGGAGGAATGAGGCGAGGTTTTACTTGCTTCCTCTGTTATTTAGAAGTAAAGACGCCCATTTAAATAGGTACTAATCTTACATATTCAATTTTAAACTTTTTAATTTGAAATATTTGGCAAACACATTTACCAAGGGCGTAGGTGAAAAAAAAACTTGTGGTTTCTACATCTTGCAAAACAATTAATCTGTCTTTAAAAATAGTATCAGGTTTGAGGATGTGATAAGCAATAAATAGTATTTTTAACTTTGCCAAGATACACAAAAAGAGATACATGTAAGATCTCTCTCTCTTTCTTTGTTCTTTCAATTTTCATAACAACCCTGCAATGTTGGTCTTATATCATTTCAATAACAAAAATATTAGGTCTCATAAAGGTAGAGCTACGCTCATGGTCTTGGAGATTATTACCGACAAACCTGGTATTTCAATTCAATCTTCTGATAATAGATTCAATATCTACACCGCATTGTAATTAATAAGTCTTGAACTGTTGTGCCATTCTTTTGCTAATTGCTCATGCACCATTTTTTGTGAAAGTAATAAGAAACTGTTTTGAAAGCCAAGCTGTGCTCTGCAAATTACTGTTGTCCAATGTGCTTACTTTCTCATTCCATGTTATATGTACAATGCAAACTCGGAGATTAAGGAAATTTATACCTCCTATGTCTCCAAAGGGGCATAATAACTTCATTAGAAAACATATTTAATCACACTGCACAGTGCAAACGGTAGCTATCACAAATTATTTTGCAGTATGTACATTTGTACAAATGTGCTAATAATCTCTCTTCAGTGTCTACTCATAAATCAGTGCTAACTTCGTATCCTGACTGCATTCAGAAGTAAGCTCATGTTTACTTTTCTCATCTTTTTTCACAATGCTCTTTTAGTTTTTTTTTCAAATAGCATATGTCACATTATATTTTATTGTTTAATTTCTCATTTAGACTGGGAAATTCTTGAGGGAAAGATCCAGTCTTGCTAATTTCCCTCATCAGCTTCATTTAATACAGTATTCAATGAATGTTTATTGAAATGAATAAACAGACTGTTGTTTTCTAAATCGTTTCCCAGGAAAGTTAAATTTCTAAGATCATTGATCTGAAATTCACTTAAGTTCCATTTGCTCTAGCGGAGTCCATTAGTTATCTAAATTGTGCTCTGCAATTTAACGGTAATGATGTGATCGTTTCAAGCAAGTGAATGGACGAAGCTGGCCAGCCCCACCCACCCCCAGGGGTTGTGTGCTTTGCTGTGTCACCTCCTGTCATTGCTCCTCCGGATCTACATGCACTGACCAATCCAGTGATATCTCTGAGTTTCCACATTGACCTCGTTCTCACTAATGGTAAATATAAAAGAAAACTCTACTTTTGTTGTGACAATTTTCTTTTCCAAAACCAAATATGTCCATGTAGGCTCATAAATCCTAATACAAAATAAATCTGTACTAGTTTTAAACGAAGATCAAGATGAATAAGAAAGAAACATGGAGAGAGAATGAAAAAGAATTCCTCCTCAAAAAAATTCTTCAAGTTCAATTTACACAAACACACACACATATACCTTTTCTAGGCACAAAATTATATTTCATTCCAAATGATATTTTTTTATTTAAGCATAGCTGG
>NW_011889232.1:310146-312091 GCF_000151845.1 Pteropus vampyrus | reverse complement strand
AAGTTCAATTTACACAAACACACACACATATACCTTTTCTAGGCACAAAATTATATTTCATTCCAAATGATATTTTTTTATTTAAGCATAGCTGGGATACAATATTATGTTGGTTATATTAGTGTCAGGTATACAATATAGTAATTCAACATTTTTATACTTTACAATGTAATCACCATACTAATTCTAATGCTCACTTGTCACCAAGCAACCTTATGGAAATATTATTGAGTTATTTCCCTTCACCGTTTCCACCCATCCTCCCACCCCCTCTCGTAACTAACCCTTGTTCTCTGTTTCTCACAGTTCATTTCTGTTTTGTTTTGTTTGTTCATTTTTTAAAATTTTATTCCTTATATCTATCTTTTCTTATTGAACTTATTTTACTTAGGTCCATTCATGTTGCCACAAATGACAAGATTTCATTCTTTTTTATTGCTGCATAATAGTTGATTCCACCTCTTCTTTATCCATTCATCTATCAATGGATACCCAGGTTGCTTCCATATCTTGGCCATTGTAAATAATGCTGCATTGAACACAGGGGTTGCATATACCTTTACAAATTAGTGTTTTCATTTTCTTTGAATTTCCGGAAGCAGAATTGCTACATTGTATGGTTTATCTATTTTTAATCTTTGGAGGAATATCCATACTGCTTTCCACAGTGGCTGCATCAATTTGCAGTTCCACCAAAAGTGCACAAGTGTTCCCTTTTTAGTTTGACACAGTCTCATTCACTTATTTTTGCTTTTACTTCCCTTGCCTTTGAGGTCAAATTCATAAAATCATCTCTAAATCCTAGGTCCATGAGTTTAGTACCTATGTTTTCTTCTATGCAATTTATTGTTTCAGGTCTTATATTCAGGTCTTTGGTCCACTTTGAGTTAATTTTGGTGTATGGTGGTAGATAACAGTCTAGTTCCATTCTTTTGCATGTGGCTTTCCAATTTTCCCTGCACTGTTTATTGAAGAGGCTTTCTTTTCTCCATTGTATGTTTTTGGCTCCTTCATCGAAAACTATTTGCCCATATATGCAAGGGTGTAATTCTGGATTCTCGATTCTGTTCCGTTGGTCTTTGTGTCTGTTTTTCTGCCAATACCACGCTGTTTTGATTATTGATGCTTTGTAGTATAAATTGATGTTAGGAAGAATGATATCTCTGGCTTTATTCTTGCTCCTTGGGATTGCTTTGGTTATTCAGGGTATTTTGTACTTCCATACAAATTTGACGATTTTTTGTTCTATGTTTTTAAAGAATGCCATTAGGATTTTGATGGGGATTGCATTAAATTTCTATAATGCTTTAGATAATAAGGTCATTTTAACTATGTTGATTCTTCCAGTCTATGAATACAAAATATCTTTCCATTTTTTTATATGTTTTTCAATTTCCTTTAATAGTGTCTTATAGTTTTCAGTGTATGGGTTCTTCACATGCGTCGTTAGATCCATTCCTATGTATTTTATTCTTTTCATTGCAATTTGCAGAAGAAATTGTTGCTTTTGTTTCTTTTTCTGAAAATTCCTTGTTTGTGTATAGAAATGCTATGAATTTTTGCACACTGATTTTGTATCCTGAAATTTTACTTTATTTATTATTTCTAATGGATTTTTAGTGGAGTCATTAGGGTTTTCTATATAGAGAATCACGTCATCTGCAAAAAGTGACAATTTGACTTCTTCATTCCATATTTGGATGCCTTTTATTTCTTTCTCTTGCTTGATTGCTCTCACTAGGACTTCTAATACTATATTGAATAATAGTGGAGAGCGTGGACAATCTTGTCTTGTTTCTGATCTTAGAGGGAAGGTTTTTAATTTTACTACATGAAGAATGATGTTAGCTGAGAGTTTGTCATATTTGCCCTTTAGTATGTTGAAGTACTTTCTTTCTATACCCGTTTTATTAAGTGCTTTAATCATAAATGGATGCTATATCTT
>NW_011889232.1:303946-308861 GCF_000151845.1 Pteropus vampyrus | reverse complement strand
GAGAGTTTGTCATATTTGCCCTTTAGTATGTTGAAGTACTTTCTTTCTATACCCGTTTTATTAAGTGCTTTAATCATAAATGGATGCTATATCTTATCAAAGGCTTTTTCTGCATCTACTGATATGATCATGTGATTCTTATACTTTATTTTGTTTATGTGGTATATCACATTAATCGATTCGCATATGTTAAACCATCCCTGTGCCCTTGGGATGAAGCCCACTTGATCATGGAGTATAATCTTTTAACTCTTGTATTTGTTATGTGGTATTTTGTTTAGTATTTTTGCATCTGCGTTCATGAGAGATATTGGTCTATACTTTTCTTTTTTTGTGTTATCTTTACCAGGTTTTGCTATCAGGGTAATGTGGGCCTCATAAAATGAGTTAGGAAGTATTGTCTCTTCTTCAATTTTTTGGAAAAGTTTGAGAAGAACAGGATTAAATCTTTGAATGTTTGGTAGAATTCACTGGTGAAGCCATCCAGTCCTGAACTTTTACTTTTAGGGAGGTTTTTAATTGTTTCGATTTTCATACTGTTGATCTATTTATTTATTCACAATTCAGTCTAGAAAGGTTGTATATTTTTAAGAACTTGTCTATTTCTTCTAGGTTATTAAATTTGATGGCACATAATTTTTCATAGTATTTTGGTGGTGTCTGTGATATCATCTCCTCTTTTATTTCTGATTTTGTTTATTTGTGTCCTTTTCTTTCTTTCCTAGTGAGTCTAGCCAGGGGTTTGTCAATTTTATTAATCTTCTCAAAGAACCAGCTCTTTGTTGCATTATTTTTTTCTATTGTCTTTTTGTTCTCAATTTCATTTAATTCTGCTCTAATTTTTATTATTTCCTTTCTTCTGCTGACTTTGGGCTTCATTTGTTCTTCTTTTTCTAGATTTTTTAAATGAAATGTTAGGTTGTTTATTTGGAATCTTTCTTGTTCCTTGAGATGGGCCTGTAATGATATGAATTTTCCTCTTATTAGTGCTTTTACTGTGTCCCAAAAGTTTTGATATCTAGTATTTAAATTCTCATTTGTTTCTGTGTATCTCTTGATCTCTCCTTTTATTTCTTCTACGACCCAGTTGTTCTTCAGTAGCATGTTGTTTAATCGCCACGTATTTGTGGTTCTTTCTGATTTCTTTTTACAGTTTATCTGCAGTTTCAAAGCATTGTGGGCAGAGAATATGCTTGGTATGATTTCAATCTTCTTAAATTTGTTCAGACTAGTTTTGTGTCCCAACATATCGTCCATCCTTGAGAATGTTCCATGTACACTAGAGAAGAATGTATAATTTGATATTTGGGGATGAAAGGCACTATAAATGTTGATAATGTCCAATTGTTCTAATGTCGCTTAAGGATGATATTTCCTTATCGATTTTCTGTTTGGATGATCTATAGCTGACATTGGGTTATTTAGGTCCTCTACCATAATTTTTGTCAGTGTCTCCCTTTAGTTCTGTTATTGCTAGCAGTTGCTTTATATAACTTGGTGCTTCCTGATTGGGAGCATAAATATTAATAAGTGTTATGTCTTCTTGATGTATGGTCCCCTTTATCATTATGAAGTGTCCATTGTTGTCTCTCATTACTTTTTTCTATCTTGAAGTCTATTTTGTCAGATATGAGAATGGCCACACCTACTTTTCTTTGGATGCCATTTTCTAAGAGTATCATTTTCCACCCTTTTTCTTTGAGTTGATAATTGTCCTTGCAGTTGAAATATGTCTCTTCAAGGCAGCGTATAGTTGGGTTTTGTTTTTTGATCCAATCTACTATTCTGTATCTTTTTATTGATAAGTTTAGTCCATTTACATTTAGGGCGATCATTGAAATATGAAGTTTTCCTATAGCCATTTTATCTTTTGTTTTGTGGTAGCTCAGTATTCCCACTGTTTCGTCTTTATGTTTTTGTCTATTATTTTAATTTGGTGGTGTTTTATGGTTTTCACTCTGTCCCCTCTTGTTTTATGCTATGTGTCTCAGTTCTGGTGTGTATGTGTGTGTGTGTGTGTGTGTGTGTGTGTGTGTGTGTGGTTTCCACTAAGTTTATCTAAAGAAAGTTATTAATATACAGTAGTCCTTTTTCTTCTGCATGTGCTTATCTCCATTCCCCTTTGCATATTTGGATCTTTCCTCTCTCCCATTGTTTTTGTTGTCTCGCATTATCTGTCTTTACACTATATGTTCCTTTTCAAGTTGCAGTAGCTATTCTCCTTTTAAAGTGTTTTCTTTAAACCTTTAATCATTATGTAATATCTAAGCTTATAATACCCTCTTCTTCATAAGGGTTGCACTTGTTTGCTTCTGTCTGCCTATTAGTCATCTTACTCATAGTTACATATTTTTTGTCCCTTTGTTCCAGGAAGAATGACCCCCTTCAGTATTTCTTGTAATAGAGGTCTTGTGGTAGAAAATTCCCTCAGCTTTTGCATGTCTGAATTTTTATTTCTCCTTCATATCTAAAGGAGAGATTTGCTGGATATATTATTCCTGGCTAGTAATGTCTTTCTTTCAATAGTTTGAATATTTGGTTCCACTCCCTCTTAACTTGTAAGGTTTGTGCTGAGAAGTCCGATGATAAAATAATGGGTTTTCTTTTATAGGTTACTGTCTTCTTTTCCTTGTCTGCCTTGAGAATTCTTTCTTTGTCATAAATTTTTGACAATTTTAATATATTGTGTCTTGGAGAAGGCCTTTTTTGGGGTCGAGATAATTAGGTGTTCTGTTTGCTTCTTGGATTCTAATATCTAGTTCTTTCCATAGGTTTAGGAAATTCTCGTCAACTATTTGTTTGAATATGCTCTCGGTTCTCTTCTCTCTCTCTTCTTCTTTAGGTATACTCATTATTCTTATGTTGCTTTTTCTGATGGTGTCAGATAGTTCTTGTAGAGTTCTTCCTTTTTTTTTTATTCTTAAGTCTTTCTCTTCTTCTTTCTGCATTGTTTCCAGATTTCTCTCTTCGATACCACTAATTCTTTCTTCTATCTGGTCAGTTGTTTGTTATTTCATTCTTCATCTCTTTTAGTGAGTTTTTCATTCCCGAAAGTTCTATTTAGTTCTTTTTCAGAGTTTTGATCTCCTTAGTAAAGTATTCCTGTTGTCTGATGATTTTGTTTCTAAGTTCTTTGAACCGTCCATAAGAATTTTCTTGCATCTTGTTGAGAGTTTTTTTAGAAGTGCAATCTTGAATTCTCTGTCATTTAAATAGTGTATTTCTATCCCTTTATGCTTGTTTTCTAGAAATTTTTCATTTTCTTTCTCAGCTGTCTTGGTTGTTCATGGTGTTTGATGGACTGTTCTTCATGTAGACATTAATGGGAATGTAATCTGCTTTTAAAAACTTATTATAGAGTGATCTGTCTTTAGCAGGTTAATAAGAGATTTTTCTTTTGATTTCTTATAGGTGGTGTCAAAGCTTCCTGCACTGCCCAAGCCCGCTGGATTTCTCCTTTGAGGTTAAGAATGCCCCCTCCCTTTTTTTTCGTTTTCTGGAGAAGTGTGTATCCCCTCTGTGACCAGGCGGCCTCAGTCCCAGGATTGCATCCCGGCTGGAGAATGTGAAGGGCGATGGGAGATCACGCGTCTGCGAAGGCCCTGAAGCTCCAGTACTGCTCCTACTGTCAGGTGCAATGCTCCGCTGCTTCCTTGTGAATCAGCCTGACTGGGTGGAGGTGGGTGAATTGGAAGATGCCAGTGTTTTGTGTGACTGTTTTCTAGTAATGCTGACTTAGGCTTCAACTGCTTGCATCTGTATCTCCTCCCCTCTCTCTGGGACCGGCTGCTGTGTATATTTCACGATATCCCCTGTGGCTGTGCACTTGCTGGGGGAAGGTGGGGAGGAGGGCGCCCTCTGGGTTGGTCGGAGAAGGCCGCCAGGCTCTGTGACTCAGCTTTCTGACTAGCTAAGTTGGTTGCTAAGACACAGCTGTCGCCCCTTGGTGCTCCGCCTCTGCCCTTCTCTCTGCCCTGCTCCCTGGTCTCCACTGCATGGAATATGCTTATTTCTCAGACAGGACTGTTCCAGGCCTTAAAGAGCCAAGAAATCATTACTTTGTTCTCCCCTTCCCCTCGCCCCGCCGGGAGCTCTGGGCTGGGGCTGCTTTCCACTGCACCTGGCTTTGTTTCTTTTGCTCCATCACCCTGTCTCGTGCACGAATGATCCGCCTTCATTCAGATGCTCTGATGCACAGCTCTCTCAGCCATGCTCGTGTGCAGATTGGGTGTTATCTGTTGAGATTTAGGTGCTTGGCTTTTTGTAGTTTCAAGGGGAGAGGTCAGGGGAGATTCCTCACGCCTCCAAGCCCTGACCCCTCCCCAGCACCACTTTTTTAAGAGAATATCTTTACTCCATGGTATATTCATTCCTCCTTTGTTGTAGATTAGTTGACCATATAAGTGAGGGTTTATTTCTGGGCTCTCTATTCTGTTCCATTGATCTATGTGTCTGTGTTTGTGCGAGTACCATTCTTTTTTGATTACTATAGTTTTGTAGTATAGTCTGTAATCAGAGAGTGATACCTCCAACTCTGTTCTCCTTCCTCAAGATTGCTTTGGCTAATTATGGTCTTTTGTGGATCCACATAAATTTTAACATTATTTGTTCTAGTTCTGAGAAGAACGTCATTGGTATTTTGGTGGGAATTGCATTGAATTTGTAGATTGTTTTGAGTAATATGGTCAGCAGAATGTGCAAATGACTTTTCCTCTGCTTGTTAAGCCTTCTTTTCTCTTTAAGCCATCACATATGTGGCTATGGTACTTTAGTGCTTTCTTTCTTTATTGCTTTTAAAAGCCACTGCTATTTATTCAGATATGTGAGTGGTTGACTTGAGTCCTGTTTTCATTTCTGGTTTTATAAGTGTTTCTTAATTTTCAAATTAAAAAATAACTACAAATATCTTAAGAAA
>NW_011889232.1:296223-301686 GCF_000151845.1 Pteropus vampyrus | reverse complement strand
TGAAACCAAATGGGTTCTGAGTTCAGTATCAATTCATAGGTATACAGGCCCTGCTGATGTCTTGGGATAGCTGTCTGCCTCTGGTTTAAGCTGCTTCTTGTCCTTGATAAGTCTTTGGTGCCCATTGTAGGTGGAAGCAAGTGTCATGGACAAGGGTATGTGGATATTTGTGGGTAGGCACCTGATAAAGTCCTTTCCAAGGAGATTGGAGAGTATCTTTATTTAGTGTCCTTTCCAATAAACAAAATCTCCAGGTGACAGTCAATGAACTCTAAAGTCTTTGTCTCCTGGGAGCTTGCTGTGAAAGGAAGCAGTTGCCAATTTGACATTTTTTTGAAGTGACTTCATCAAACCTTGGCAATAGTGTAAGATGTCTCTTTTCAAAAGTGTCAGCTCATAAGTTCCTTCATTTAAGGTCACTATGTTGATTCCAGGGAGCCAAGAAGAACTAAGTAGCTGTCTTGGGTTTCCTATAGCCTTGACTGTTTATTTAATTTACAACCTCTGTTTACCTATATGATATACTATAGAAGTTTTTTTATCACTTATTTTACAACGTCCCTCATGGAATTTAACATAAAAAAATATTTTGAGGTGTTCTAGGGGCCCTTATGGAACATGGAAAAATTATTCCTACATATATTGAGATTTTAACCCTTTAAAACCTCAATTTCTAATGAAAACTAAGGAGTAAGCAATTAGCATTCTTTAGGTTGGCAGATTTATAAAGATATTTTATAACTTCTAGAAACATCAAATTCAGTTATTAACACGGACTATTAATTCGGACAAAATAAAGACAAATGTTTTACTTAAACCAACAAACTTAAGATAGCTTTTTATTTACTAAGGATTAATCTTAGATCATAAGAACTTGAAAAGCATTTGAGTTAGTTTCTATATTTCTGAGAATTTTAGAATACCTAGTCCTCACAAGTGTTTGTCTTTAATTTTAACCATACCACCCAGAGGTAGAAAATTGTCTCACATTTACAACATATGTATATAAACTGACATAGATAGACACAAATAGAGAACAGTTAGACCCCAATTTTTTTTCCTTCTTTAATCCCGCCCCCTCCCCAACTTCCGCCCCTGACCTATGGACGGTGCCGTTTCCCCTTAAGAACTGAATCTCTGAAGACCTGGCGTCTCCTCCCACATGCTCACAGCACGCACCCGGGGCCTGGTGTACCTGGGGCCAGACGCACCCAGGGCCTGGTCCGTGGCTCTACCTGGGGCACAAACCCAGGACCTTCTGCGTGTCAAGCAGACGTACTAACCGCTATACTATGGAGCCACCCTTGGATCCAGATTTTGTTTGAGAGTCATTTGCAATTTATATCTGTCCTTGACAAGTCAAGTTCCAAATGACCTTCCTTTTTTTAAACTAAGGACAACCATTTTTAATAACTCAAAAAATTGGGTCGAAACCGAAACGACATCATAGGTCGATCTATTTATCTTAATCCTCTTTTCGAAGCTTTGGAGAGGCCAATTAAATATAATTTCCAGCCATTTTATCTAATTTTATAGCTGGCTTTTTCTAATCGTGTGCACAAAAAGATCGATTTAGAAATATCAAGGATTGTCATCTGAAGCGTCTTAGTGTTAGCAGGAGGCTGGCTGCTGTGGGGCTTGTTGGCCTCAGATGCTCGTTTTCACATGTTAATTTTGAGATCTCCTGAGTCTGAACAAACTTGTAGGGAAAATCAGCCTTTATGTGCAAGTGTGTGGACGAGGCAAATGCAGTGGAGAGCCCTATAGGTCTGCTACATGTCCTAGAGGAAATTTTTTCTCAGGCAGCCCTACAAAGATTCTTGCCTAGTCACCTAACAATACCTGAGCAAGGCTCAGCAAGAGCCTATTGAATGTCACTGGAACGGAGATGCTTTCCAAGGCACAGGCCCCTCTCTCGGGCGAACCCCCAGGCGACCTGCTCCCTTTGTTTGGAGGCAGAAGGTTCCCGACAGTGTCACTGTGAGCTTGCTGTGGTGATCTTGCAGGTGGGCCAAAGTCCTAACAGAGCTCCCCCGCCACATCGAGGTGAGGGGGTGGGGGGGCGGGTAACAGCAGGGCCATCAGCTCCTGGGGCTGGAGCGTTCCCGCAGCTCCCAGGGGGCCCCGGGGCTTCCCAGCCTGTCTGTCAGGTCTCTTTCTCTGTTACCCGAAGCCGTTCACCAGCCCTCTTGTCTCACAGGAGTAACCGCTACTGAAACGTGTGCATGTTTGAGTTTGCTCACGGGATGGGGCAAGTGCAGCGTCCACCTACACGGCCATCGTCTCGGATCTCGTCCCCAGACTTACTAACTTGGATCCAGTACAGGTTGTTCTTCACCTAAATTGGGGCATGATTTTTTTTTTTTTAATTGCATTATCATAGAATCTTAAGAGTTCCACCCCCCCCTCCCCGGCATTTACATTTTTAAGATTTCTTTTGCTGTTAACACCAAAGAACTTAGAGTTCCTGGCTGTTCCTAGAATGGCCATCCGCGTTGGAGTCTATCTCAGGGCTGCTTGGGAGGCTGGGAGCAGTGGGCGGAATGCGCTGCCGTCCACAGCTTCTTCTCTAACCTGGCCGGCTTGTCACACTTCACTGTAAGCAGTGGTCCAGCTAGACCCCACCTGGATGGGAGCGCCTGGGAGTCTGCATCGCAACGTTCCTGCCAGACCCCGCAGTTGCCTAACACAACCGTCACGCATCAGTCCTCAGCAAGTGCACCAAATCCGTCAGGACTGCAAGGAAAACGGAACTGGGCCCTGGTACTTCAGCAAGGCACAGCTGTCGCAGAGCCTGATGAGGCAAAGTGGCAGTGATAGCAACGGGCTGTGCTCACCTCTATTTGTCTGTAGCTGGAAAGTCCAGGGCTGAAATATGTGTTATTTATGCTACACATAACTTAAACCTGGGGTTAGCTGATCTTGCTTCAATGAATCAAGATATTTTAGGTAGAAAATACGGCAATGTTTCATAAGAACAAATCTTTGGAAAGATTACTGCCATCTCCATACCCCTTCTCTCGGCTCGGCTCATCCCCCACCCGTCTCTAAACCCCAGATTCTAATTCCCACGTAGCCTCTAAATGCCCCAGGTCTGTTTTTCAGATGTCTAATAGTATTTGAAACTTGACATCTTCAAAATCGAATTCTCGTTTGTCCCCAAATCTCCCTTTCCCCTGGTATTTTCAGCAGTGGTCCCTGCCTTGGAGAATGACCCCCATTTGCTCAGTTGCTCTGGTGCGACACTGAGTGCTTCCTGTCCTGCCTTGTCCTGGGGTCCCAGAACTTACTCGTCAAGTCTTCCAGCTTCGTCTTCTGAACGCATTCTGACTTGACTACTTTCATCTTTTCTTCGTATGGTGGATCAAGCTGCCATGACCTTCCTTGGGAAACTCGAGTAGCCCCTGACTGAGAGCGGACTTCCACTCTTGCCTCCTCGCAGCTCACACGGCACCCAGAAAATGGGCAGTCACCCTGCCGGGCCTTCTTGTCACATGCTGAAGGAAACACAATCTCAAACACCCTCAGCCCACATCTCCGGCTCTGTCTGCTCTCGTCCTTTTTACTCCCGCTTCCCTCTTCCTGGATAGTCATTCTTGCTTTCTTAAAATACCCTACTTATCATTCCCACATAAGCAATGTGTTTACTTTTTATCTGTTCATTTTCTGCCTTCCTCGGACTCAGTTATGTTCACTGTTCAACTGTGGGAACTTGAACGTTGCCCAGTCTGTTGCAAGTGCTCGAATACCGAACCGATTCTTGAATTCTGAATGAATGCCAAGTTATGCTTTCTGATACCATTTACCCTCCAAATACTATGAGTTCTGTGACTTGAGTAACTCAGTTTCATGTAGCCCCATATTACCTGGATTTAAAAAAAAATGTGAAATGTAGATACATTTTTTTTTCTCAAAGATATTCAAATTAATTCCCCCCAATACCTGTAGTTCTAATGCTATGTACAGTTACTGTTCCTCTGCAATTGGTCACCCTCCTCTAATGGCTTCCTCGACTCTCTCAGATGTCCCCAGTGGCCTCCTCATCTCCCTCGCTCTCCTCATTGCACATGTGGGTTGTTTCCTCTGCAGACATAGACGCAAGTTTTGTTTCTGTTTTGCCAATCTGGTATCTATTTATCTTTCTCTTTGTAAATAGCCCAGTCTTCCTCTGGGGAGCCATGTCTTCTAATTTTTCGTCATAACCTTTTAGATGGCCTGGCTTCACCCTTGATTTCAGATGTGAGTAGGAGGCTCAGGTCTAATCAATCAGAAAACCACTAGCTTTAGTTAATGTTTCTGAGAGGTACCCTGACCCAACTCAGGCTAGTGTGAATCAGGGTCCAGCGTTTTCATCAGTGTTGGGGAAGAGATGTTCCTTTCCGCTGGGTTTGGGATGGGAAGATGCTAGCCTGCAGCTACCAGCAGCTATTCTTGAATCACATTGTGCTTAGGAATAAACCAATATGTGGACAAGAACAGAGGGACCACGACCTGATCACGCTTACTGAATTTTCATGTAGATGATCTAACATTTTTCTCTAAGTTAGTTTGGACTAAATTTTCTACCTGTAAAAATTACCTAGCTTAGCTTCTTTACTATTTTAAAATTCAATATCTTATTCTCATTTTATGCTGCCATTGGTTTAATCCTCTTCTAAATCCAGTCTATTTTGTTTTCTTCCTGCACTTTGCTCTTTCTCCCCAGAAAAAAGAGGGCTATGACAATGTTGTTCTCTGATTATAACAATAATAGCAATGGGAATACGTTATTCACATCATTACTTTTACATTTTGATTTATCGTATTATCATCATCTGATTTATCTTTTGCAGAGATTTGTTTATTTTTTTTACTTAAATCTTACCAGTGATTCCCCATTACCTACTGAATAACAAACTGCCACTTTAAATTGACACTCAAGACCTACTAGAATGGGATCTTGGCTCACCTTAGAGCCATCTGTTACTGCATTTTTTTACAGTTTCATCAAAATAGGTGGCTTCCCAGTGAGTCAGTGTGTCCCGTGTTTTTCCTCACTTTGGTCACACTCTGTGGATTCCCAACCTTTAATCTCACACGTGGATGCCCTAAGCATCCTCTACCTCGATGGCTACAGCTCTGAAAGTCTTCTCCAGATACTCTATCTAGAAGTTATCTTTTCCTTTTTTGCACTGTGACTGCACATTAATTTGGGGGTTGGAAGGCAAAGCGTTTGTGTACATAGTTTATTTTCCATAATAGATATGTTCACTGAAGTTCGGGAGTACACGTTACATATTTGTGTACTTTGTGTCCCAGGCCAGAGCCTAGTACACAGCAGATATTCAGTAAATATTTAAAAATGAAAAACAAGGAAAAGAAAGATTGCTCTTAAATAACACAATATATCATCCATCATAGATCTAAAATATAACATTCAGCTTCAAGTTTGCTTTTGTCAGATTGTCACAATATTTTTCAATG
>NW_011889232.1:290929-296173 GCF_000151845.1 Pteropus vampyrus | reverse complement strand
AATCAGAAAACCACTAGCTTTAGTTAATGTTTCTGAGAGGTACCCTGACCCAACTCAGGCTAGTGTGAATCAGGGTCCAGCGTTTTCATCAGTGTTGGGGAAGAGATGTTCCTTTCCGCTGGGTTTGGGATGGGAAGATGCTAGCCTGCAGCTACCAGCAGCTATTCTTGAATCACATTGTGCTTAGGAATAAACCAATATGTGGATAAGAACAGAGGGACCACGACCTGATCACGCTTACTGAATTTTCATGTAGATGATCTAACATTTTTCTCTAAGTTAGTTTGGACTAAATTTTCTACCTGTAAAAATTACCTAGCTTAGCTTCTTTACTATTTTAAAATTCAATATCTTATTCTCATTTTATGCTGCCATTGGTTTAATCCTCTTCTAAATCCAGTCTATTTTGTTTTCTTCCTGCACTTTGCTCTTTCTCCCCAGAAAAAAGAGGGCTATGACAATGTTGTTCTCTGATTATAACAATAATAGCAATGGGAATACGTTATTCACATCATTACTTTTACATTTTGATTTATCGTATTATCATCATCTGATTTATCTTTTGCAGAGATTTGTTTATTTTTTTTACTTAAATCTTACCAGTGATTCCCCATTACCTACTGAATAACAAACTGCCACTTTAAATTGACACTCAAGACCTACTAGAATGGGATCTTGGCTCACCTTAGAGCCATCTGTTACTGCATTTTTTTACAGTTTCATCAAAATAGGTGGCTTCCCAGTGAGTCAGTGTGTCCCGTGTTTTTCCTCACTTTGGTCACACTCTGTGGATTCCCAACCTTTAATCTCACACGTGGATGCCCTAAGCATCCTCTACCTCGATGGCTACAGCTCTGAAAGTCTTCTCCAGATACTCTATCTAGAAGTTATCTTTTCCTTTTTTGCACTGTGACTGCACATTAATTTGGGGGTTGGAAGGCAAAGCGTTTGTGTACATAGTTTATTTTCCATAATAGATATGTTCACTGAAGTTTGGGAGTATACGTTACATATTTGTGTACTTTGTGTCCCAGGCCAGAGCCTAGTACACAGCAGATATTCAGTAAATATTTAAAAATGAAAAACAAGGAAAAGAAAGATTGCTCTTAAATAACACAATATATCATCCATCATAGATCTAAAATATAACATTCAGCTTCAAGTTTGCTTTTGTCAGATTGTCACAATATTTTTCAATGTAAAATTTATTTATTTATTCATTTATTTTTATGTTATTTATTTATTTATTTGGCAAGGCAATCCTTGGTTGACCTCACAGATTGCAAGGACCTTGTCAGCTTACGATCCCTTATTTTTTTTATTTTTTACGCCTACAGCACCTGGTCTTCCTAGGTGGTCTCCCATCCAAGTACTAACCAGGCCCGAACCTGCTTAGTTTCTGAGAACAGATGGGACCTGGCTTGTTCAGGGTGGCATGGCGTAGACTCAGTGTAAAATTTAGAAAAGAGAGGGTAATTTTCAAATAGTTGCAAGAATTCCTTAACTTAGGAAAGCACTTTTGAGAATCACTTTTTGTAAGACAGTATGTAGCCCTGGGACCCCTTTAGAGTAGAAACTTTCTGGGGTGAGTAGTCAGAAAGTGCACAGAGCAGCTGCATTTCAAAGTAAAATAGTCTGTTTTACAAAAAGAATTATTCAAATATATGAAAAAGCTTTTGCTTGTAGAAATCAGTAACTAAAAAAAGATTATTCTCAAAAACATCCGTCCTTTTGCTGTTCTAAGGGGGAAAAAAAAAGACAACTTAAAATAAATAAAATGTCACACAACTTCCCTTCCAACATGCATAGTAGTTTAAAAAAAAAAAAAAAAATGTGTATCTAGCCAGATGCCTTCCGAATAAACCCTCCCGCTAGGCCTCACGGCAGAAACGCTGACCCGGCTCTCAGGGCAGCGACAGTGGTAAGGGCTGATGTCAGTGCCAAAGCAGAGTGTGACCACTTAAGACGCACACACGCACATGCATGCACACACGTGCACACACACGCACGCGCGCACACACACGCACGCGCGCACAACCTTTGTAAGAGAGCCAATAGAAACCGCCGTTAGTGGTCTCCGACCGAGTGCAGTCACTCCCTGGCATTGGTAGCTGAGCCCCGGAGGGGTTCCCACAGCCCGTTTGACTTCTTTCCTGGGATCCACCGGCCTGAGGGTTTTGAGTCCCTTGAACAAAAAAGGAGGAAAGGGACCAAGGCAGACTTCTGAAGAGACACAGGCTGTTTATACAGAGCAGTGCGGCTTCTAGGACCGGTCCTTTACGACTTGGCATATCGACTCCTTGTACCCTCTGCCTTCTCTTCTGTAAACTCAAGGTTGCGCGGTGCCTCTTGATTCCCTGTGATCCGTCTCCCCGCCCGCCTTCCGCAGAGGTTGGCACGAGCTTGGGGATTCGTTAGGGTCAGTACCTGACGAATGTGCCTTAACTGGGACAGGAAATTACAAAACTGAGCCCTCGAGCATGAATCTACGTGTTCTAAAATCGTAGATAAGGGACATTGGTAATTAGACCAATCAATTCAAGAGAAATAAATGGGTTTACATTATATGGAGATATAAATATTTTGACATATTTCCATGTATACTATAATTTATAGTATATTTAAAACTTAAAGCAGAAGAGATTCTTAAAACAAACTGCTCTCTTAAGCACGTATTTCAGGTTTCTTGCCCAGAACCATTTTTCCACCAAAGCACATCTGTTGCTAATATGGCCTGGTGGGTTCATTTGACTTATAAAATGTACAAAAAAAAGACGTAAGCAACGTTATAAATAATAATCAGCGCTATTAGTAACACAAAGTGTATTCTTGATCTAGTAATAATAGAGACAATCAGAAATTGTAGTAGGAGGAAAATCGTAACATTCCCTATCAACATACTAATTGTATAGAAAACACAGTTATCAGACACAGTTGGGCTAACATCCCAATACTAGTTCTCTTTAAATTGCTATCATGTTTTCACTTCTATTTTATTTTAATATAGAAGCTACAACTTTGGGAGCAGAAAGCAAAGTAGCCAGTAATGACATAGAAAGATGATATACGACTTGCTTTGCAGTGCAAATAAATGCATGAGCTACTATACGTGAAAGCACATTGCCTCTCACATTGTAAGTGTGTAATAAAAGTTTGTGAATGAATATGATAAATCGATAAATCTTAAACTGTAATTTGGCTATAACCTTCCTAATATAAATGTTCGATATCTCATTGAACTGCCTTTCAGCAGAAATTATTTTACTGGCAGGTGGATTTAAAGCAATATGGACATAGATTCAGTATTTCACGAATGCCCTCAGTTCTGTAAGTGTGGTCGCTGCTGGCTGAGCGCAGCGCGGATCTGTATTTAAAGAGGTATCTCCTCCCCCGCCCCGGGTCCAGCATTAAGTTAACGGAGAAAATCACACTTAAAAAACAAGGCTATCAAAACAAAATATTAGTAGAAGAGTATTTCTTTGTGTTTTCTGTTTGTTGGATATAACTTTACTAACAGCATATTTAAAATTACTTGATGTATAAGGCACTGGAGTGATACTATTGGACTTAAAATTCCTAAAATTTTTAATTCTGCTAGTTCATCAATAGCAAAACCTCTTTCATAGTGATCTTTGGATTTGGGGAGCCCTTTTGTTCTGTGAGTATCCAGCTCCCATTACAAGGATTTCTCATCATCGGAGTCCCGCACTTTCCACCCCAGCCCTGTACTCACCGGGGGGCATTGCGGTGAGGCAGGCCTGCCCTCCTGAGTAGTCTCCGCTGCTCAGCTTCTGTCCTTTTATGTCCCAAAGCCTCTGAGGTTTTTGTCCTGGGCCTGTTTCACTCTCACTGAGAGGTCTGGCCTCAGCAATCAATTCCTGTCATTTCTCCACTGAAATTCTTGACATCGTAGCTAGGTCTTGTTGACAAGGTAGAGTAAGGCAAATATGCACTTATCTGGGTAATTTAAGCTACCACCGCGCTTTGTCTCTGTTACCTGGACCACTGACCTGCTACGAAGTCAGTTCTGAAGAGATTATCAATTTGCAATAATTCAGGTAATTCCAGTCAAAGTAATGTTTTTGCCTGAATTATCCAGATAAACGCTTCAACTCTACACGTTGCTTTGCGAACTGAAAGCTAACCTTGGGAAGTGGGGTTTAAGTAGACTGAGAGATTCCAGTTCAGACATTCATCCCTGGACCTTTTATTGGTAGCCGATTTCATTATATTTTTACAAGGTAAATAAAAGATCTAACTTCCTCTACAGGGAACAGGTAGGTAAGTGCCTCGTGTGACTGGATAAACACGAAGCTGCAGGAGCTTCGCAGACCATTATCGAAACTCTGTCACGTAGCCTGTCAGTGCCCTGGGCGGAAGCAAAAGGAGGCTCTGGGTGACACTGCAGTCCTTGGTTTGTAATTAGACTAATTACATCATGGTTCTCTTCACTTCAAATAAAAGTGGTCCCCCCGAATGCCTAAGACAGAGGGGGTTTGTTTTCAAGGTTCACACGGGCTACAGATGAATGGAGAAGTGTCTTCTTCTCTGTGTCTCTTGTAGGACAGTCCTGGAAGCTCACGCAGGGGACTGGCCTCTCACAGCGCACTTGCTCATTATCTGCTCTGTCTTTGGCTCGCAGATGACCTAGAGTGGCCGCTTATGCACAGTCTCTTAAGATTGACCAGCTCAGCTAATTATTCCAATCTCACATTTTCCTATTTCTAAACTCTCCAGAGACGAATACTATGGATTCTGTTCATTTTTTCCAAGCCAAGCGGTGTGTGGGGGTTGACCATGAATTTTTGACCACAGCTGAGTCAATCAGCTGGGACGTGTCATTCGGTTAAACGGAAGGCAGACTTGCTTCAGACGCTCTTAGAGCTGTGCAGTGGGAGCGGGTGATGACTCACTTCCATAATACAGAGCCCGGCTGAAGGCGCTGAGTGCAGCCCCGGTGTACTGATGACAAGTTGCGCAATTCAGAGGGGAAAAAATGGCGTAGATGACAGAGGCTCTGCTCATCCCTCTGGCGACCAAATTAAAGTGGTGACGGAAACAAGGAGCAGCAGCAAGGAAAATCACCTGGGAGCTTGATGAACAAGCCATACAACCAGGGAGAAGTCCAAAAAGCGCCCCGCAACGGCAGAAAGAGGGACGGGGCGAGGACGCGGGGCCGCCGGGTCCAGAGTGGCTGGGACGGAGGCTGCAGCAGCGGCAGACGCCTCTCAAAGGGGCCGCGTC
>NW_011889232.1:287165-289538 GCF_000151845.1 Pteropus vampyrus | reverse complement strand
AAAAAATTGCACAATTCAATTAGTCTTCTTCCTCTTCAAATGATGATAATATATAAAAAAATCACAAATATCAAATCCACATTGTCATGATTAAAAAGTCGGGCTCTGGGGCCTTATAAGTGTTACATGCAAACACTCATCGAGTGTCGGTTGTATTCCAGGCACTGGTACGTGATACACAGCAGTGTCGTATGTGAGGGGGCACGGGAGATGTGCTACACGAAATACATACCTTCTGCACAAGGCAGGGTCTGTGGCGATGACGGCGATGAAAGTAAGGTTGGCAAAGGAACGGAATTCTTATAAGTAGTGTTTAGATGAAATGTCACAGATTTTTCCAAAGGAGTGACAGCAGACATTGGAAGGAGGCCTGTGACTACCTGGGCGTGTGCTGCCCGGTGACCACCAGGAACTGGAGCAAGGCTGCTATGTCTGGAGAGAGAGGAGCTGAGGGCGGAGTCACGGAGAAGCTGGGTTTGGGGATGGCCAGGTCGCATCATTCTTTAGGCCACAGGATGAAGTTGGGACTTTATTCTGAGTGTGGTAACAGGGCTTTGAGTAGGAGAATGGCATCAGCTTTTTTATGTTTTAAAAGAATAATTCAGGCTTCCATTTGGCTTAGGACAGTAGTAGGGCGAGAGAGAAAGCCTGGAGACCAGTCAAGTGCCTCTTGCAATTTGTGGGTTTCACTCAGACTGTGCCATAGGTGAGAAAAGGTGAATCCGTGGTTTTCGGATATGTGTCGATGGGAAAGCTGATCGGACTTGCCGATAGTTTGAATTTGAGGTATGAGCGAAACACAGGATTCCATGCGTGTCAGTCTAGATGAAGGCATGAAAGGCGGCACCTTTCCTGAGACGCAAGACTCAGAAACCCAGGTTTGAGGTGCAGAAAACAAAGACTTCATTCTTGAAAATATTAATTTTGACACTCTTGTTAGTCATGCACATGTGGATGCTAAATAATTAGATGTCTAATTCTGGGGTCAAAGACTGTAGAATAAATGAAAAGACAGCTTTCAGGTGAAACACCTGTTGGCCCATAGAGACAGCGTGTGGGTTGTCCCACTTTTTTTCTTATGTCCCCATGCGGAAAAGCTTCCAACTTCATCGCCATCACAAACCCCCTCCCTGACTGCGATACTGGGCGACTGCCTGATTTCTCGCTCACATTGTAATTATAGTTCCCTGCTCGTAGTTAGTTACTTGTCATTTTACGTTTGTCTATGTTTCTTTTCTTCTTCACCAAATTATGACAGTATGTCTATCACCTTTTAAAAAATTACCTTAATGCTAACTTTCCACATAATTTCCTGAGGCCTCGACTCATCCTTTATTCTGAACCCATATCCACTGTGTTCCATTTGTCTTATGTTGATTTTATGTTTGATTTAACAAATATTTTTGAAGAATTACTATGTGTTAAAAATTGTGACCCTTTTTAATAAGCTTTATAAATGTTCTGATCCCTTTTACTATCTATTACAGTGCTTAGAGAAGTATTTTGTAAATAATAAAGGTGACACTAGTAATCAAAATAATCCATTTGTACGTGCTTTGATTTACAAAGAACGGTCATATACGTTACCTCATTGAAGCCTTGCAATAAGACCGTGAGTGAGATACTATTGTTATCTCCATTTTATAGGCATTTATATTGAATATCTATTATGGCACCTGCTCTAGGAAGTAAAAAGACATAGAGAAGGGTGAAAATATGACATCTCGTTCCATTGCCTTATAATTTGAAATAATATTTACATTTAATTAGGTAGAAAATGAAAATAGACCAAAGGTACAGTTGCGAAGCAATTAGGGGTCAGCGGCCTGTTTGATGTGAGCAAACACCGTTAGCCGCGAGGATGAGAAACCAGATTTCCAACAGCCCCAAAGCTGTAGTTGTTTTAAGAACATATTAAATCAGTTTCCAGTAATTTTTGTCGTCGTTTTGAATTTAAAAATGAGTGTGAAATGCGGCTGGAAGTTGGATTATACCATTTCGAATTATTTGATGTCAACATACAAACTCCTTTACTAAAGGAAAAAAAAAAAAAACAGTCCACCTGTGCTAGATGACGGAACTGTTGAGGGATCAAAAGGAATAAAAATCATTGACTTTATTTCTTCGATATTTAATATTTCAATTGAAACAACAAAAGGCTCCATAAAACTGCAAACCACGGAGATTTTCTCTTTTTCCTTCTCGCCATGGTCCTGAGCACTGGCACCATGCCGCTGCTTGGCTCCACTTTGCCAATTCAAAACATGCCGTTCTCTTTGTGAAAAAGCACACGAAGGACAGGAGACCAGTCAATTTCTTCGTCTTCTATATTAAGAAGTTATTATTTGTTATTTATTATTATTTATGCCTACA
>NW_011889232.1:280112-285920 GCF_000151845.1 Pteropus vampyrus | reverse complement strand
ACACGAAGGACAGGAGACCAGTCAATTTCTTCGTCTTCTATATTAAGAAGTTATTATTTGTTATTTATTATTATTTATGCCTACAACACCTGCTCTTCCTAGGTGGTCTCCCATCCAAGTACTAACCAGGCCCGACCCTGCTTAGCTTCGGAGATCAGACGTCAGGCTCGTTCAGGGTGGCACCGCCGTAGACCACGGACCGTGGCTCCACTGGGGCGCGAACCCAGGACCTTCTGCATGTAAAGCAGACGCACTCACCACTACACTATGGAACCACGTCCTAAGAAATTATTTTTAACATATTTTAATGTCTTGTGACCAGAAGTTGCTGTTTTTATCAGGGCAAGTTTCCTTAGGCTAATATGTTTTCTCTCTTGATTTTGACAAACTACCGGGAAATAAGCAGTATAACTTTAAATAAGTCATCTAATTCCTCAGTCCTTAATTACCTGGATACGAAGTAAGGCAGCTGAACTATATCATCTCCATTCTTGCTTCTAATTTAAAAATTCTCTGCGTCTATGGCATGCACAATTACTCAATATAGTACTCTGCCTTCCTAGGACTTGCAGTGTTTTTTTAAAATAATTTTTTTATTTTTCAATTGCAGTTGACATACAATGTAATATTAGTTTCAGGTGTATAACATAGTGCTTATACATTTCATAACTTAGGAATTGATCACCACGATAAATTTAGTACCCATCTGACACCTTACATACTTATTTCAATGTTATTGACTCCATTCCCTATGCTATACTTTACGTCCCATTGCTATTTTGTTACTAGCAATTTGTCCTTCTTAATCCCTACCCCTTATTCACCCATCCCCCCATGCCTTTCCATCTGGCAATCCTCAAAATAGTTGCTGTATCTGTAAGTTTGTTTCTGTTTTGTATGTTAGTTATTTTTTTATTTTATTTCTTTTAGATTCCACATTTAAAAGAAATTGCATAGTATTTATCTTCCTCTGTCTGAGTTATTTCACTCAGCATAATACCCTTCAGGTTCATCCATGTTGTTGTGCGTTGCAAGTTTCATTCTTTTTTATGGCTGAGTAATATTCCACTGTATAGATGTACCACTTCTTTATTGATGGACACTTAGGTTGCTTCTATATTTTGGCTATTGTAAATAATGATGCAATAAATATATGGGTGAATATGTCTTTTCGAATGAGTTCTTTGGGTTTCTTTGGATAACTACCCGGAAGTGGAATCACTGGGGCCTTCTCTGACTCTTGCTACAGCCTTCGTTTCGCGGTCTGTCTGTCTTGTCTGCCTTCGTTTCGCAGTCTGTCTGTCTTGTCTGGCTTTGTTTCGCGGTCTGTCTTGTCTGGCATTAGTATTGCTTCTCCAGCTTCTTTTCTTTTTCTTTTTTAATTTCCATTTTTATGAAATACCTTTTTTCACCTTTTTTTCAGTATACGTGTGTCTTTCAACATGAAGGGAGTGTCTTATGCTCGGTATGTGTAAGGGTCTTGATTTCTTATTCATTCGGCCACCCTACATCTCTTGTTAGGGACATTTAATATACTTGTAGTAATTATGGATAGATATGAAGCTATTGCCGTTTTTAATTCATATTTTTTATCTTTTTTTCTTCTTATTCATAAAGAAATCTCTCTAATATTTCTTCTAATACTGGTTTGGTGGTGATGAACTCCTTTAACTTGGTCTTGTCTGGGAAACTCTTTTATCTGTTCTTCGATTTTAAATGATAACTTTGCTGGAGAGAGTGATCTTGGTTGTTGATCCTTGCTTTTTATCGCTTTGAATATTTCATGCCGATTCTTTCTGGTCTGCAAACTTTCTGTTGAGAAATCGGCTGACAGTCTTAAGAGAGCTCCCCAGTAGATAACTAACTGCCTTCTCTTGCTTTTTAAAAATTTCTCGCTTTATATTTAAAGTCTGCCATTTTAATTATGATGTATCTTGTATGGGCCTCTTTGGGTTCATCTTGTTTGGGACTCTCTGTATTTCCTGGGCTTGTATGTTTATTTCCTTTGCTAGGTTAGGGAAGTCATTGTTTCTTCAAATAGGTTTATCAATTCCTTACTCTCTGTCTTCTCCTTCTGGACCCTCTATGATGCAAATGTTGATATGCTTGATGTTGTCCCAGAGGCCCCTTAAACTATCCTCACTTTTTTGTAAGTTTTTTTTCTTGTTGCTGTTCTGATTGGGTGTTTTCTGCTACTTCATCTTCCAAATCACTGATTTAATTCTCTGCCTCATCTAATCTACAGTTGATTTCCTCTAATGTATTCTTCATTTCAGTTATTGTATTATTCATTTCTCACTGTTTTTTATGTTTCTATCTATCTCCATTTTTATGTTTCCTATCTCTTTGCCGAAATTCTCACTGAGATCACTGATCATCCTTATAACTAATGTTTTGAACTCTATATCTGGTAGCTTGCATGTCTCCATTTTGTTTGTCTCTTTTTCTGGGGCTTTGTTCTGTTCTTTCATGTGGGACAGGTGTCTTTGTCTTCCGATTTTGTCTGTCTCCCTGTGTTCGTTCCTATGTATTAGGCAGGATGCTATGTTTCCTGTTCTTGGTAGAGCGGCCTTATGTAGTAGCTGTGCTGTGGGGCTCAGCGGCACAGTCTCCTTGGTCACTGGTGCCGGGTGCTCCAGGTGTGTCCCTTGTGTGGGTCGTGTGTGCCCTCCTGTTGTAGTTGAGCCTTGGTTGCTGTTGGCATGTCAATGGGAAAGATTTCCCCTCAGGCTGATTGGTCGTGAGGACTGGCCGTGACCACAGTGGAGGAGCTGTTGTGTAGGGGCTGACCCTACGGAGCAGGCTTCGATTTAGCAGGGCTCTGGTGCCTGGTGAGTCTGCCCTTTGGGTGTGTCATGTGTGGATGGTTGAGCAGTGCTTTGTTTTGGTCTGAAGCTGGCCACTGGGCATGTTGGTTCTGGGGCCTCTTGAGAAAGGCTCTGATGTGGGCCAAAGGCAGCCGCTGTCTGTGCCCTGCTCAGGTCACTGGCATGAGCTACAGAGTGATCTGCAGATGGTTGCCACTTGTGCTGGGCCCAACTTGAGAGAGGCTAAGCTGTGAACCAAGGCCAACTGCTACTAGTGCCAGACCTGGAGCTGCTTGGCGAGATGTACTGGGCCTGCCAAAGCCAGAGCTTCCTGTTTGGAGTTTGTGAACCTTTGAGAGGTTTTAGGAAAGTCTGCAGTGTGAGCCAAGACAAGCGGTTTGTATTTAAAAGCCACTGGCAGTGGCTTGGGTGGGCCCACGGTCGGATGGAGTGGAGTCTCAGAGAATCACCAGGGTGGGGTGAATGGTTTCAGCTAGGTTGATGGAGACTTAGATATAACGCCCTTCTGTGTGTACAGGCTCGGATGAAAGGAGAGCTCCACAAAGAAACAATGGTGGCTTCCAGCTCTTCTGTCCGGGAGAAAGTAGCCCCCTCAACTTCACTCCGAAGACAGACAATTCAGTTCCTCCCTTCATGTCCCCAGCAAGCACAGCGTTTACCTACTCCCTCTTCTTCACTGTCAGCTCCCTGGAAAATAATGGTGTTCCTGTACAAAGTTTTCTTCTTGTCTCTTGTCCACGAGCAATCTTGTGTGGTCTCTAGGTTACAGCTACCACACGAATGTTGATTACTCCCAAACATAGATCTATAGCCCTATGTTCCCCAAACTTTATTTGTGGGGTACTAGTGATTCTCAAAGTAGTAATAGTAATTCAATCAAAAACAGTTACATTGGACATAATTTTTAGAATTCTACATACTCTATCCTCAGCTTGGAGACAAACAAAGCACCCAAAGCATATAAGTGCTTTGAAAAATCTTCCAGCACTGAAAGTCACTTAAGCCAACGTTTCAAGATGTGTTTTGGGTATCAGCAGATGTTTTTGTTTAGCTGTCTTCTCTTGAACACTGCAAAGCCTCAGTAAGCACAGAATACAGAGCTCTGAGTCCTGGGGTAAGTCATGTGGGATTAGGGTCCTTGCTCATATGAGTCATTGGCAGATCGTCCTCATTTTTTTCATTTCTCATACTGCAAATAATTTTTTCTCATTTATATTTTCTGCAGTGAAAAATTATCGCTATCATTTATAATACTGAGTTGATTAAAATCATCTGGATGATTGCTCAAGTCAGACCAATTAAAAAATGGTAAAAAAGAAGAAAATAAAGTGTCACTTTGGGCAACCCCATTTGCTTGTTGAACAAACCTTGCAATGTTAATTTTCCCATTTTACTTCCAGGGTAGTGAGAAGAGATGTTTAGAATGGTTTGAAATGCTTAATCGAATACCTGTGGAATGCGAAAACCAATTGTTGAGAGATAAAATCTTTTGAACACTAAATATTTCAGTTGTGATATGAAATTTAAAAGATAATATTCCTGAAATCATTTCACAAAGACTTATTTTAGTTCACATAAGGAAGTAAGTTGGATGATGTTATTTTATGAAATCCAATCATGCAAAATAAACTTCCTTATGACTGATCCTGTCAGAGAATAATAAAATTTCATGTAAACATTAGAATAAAGTTAGTGAACACTGTGATTTTTGTGTGCACACAGATATTAAAACTTATTCAGAACTTATTCTGAACCCAGATGTCCTTAAACTTCACTGCTCACCTGTGAACTG
This sequence comes from Pteropus vampyrus, assembly GCF_000151845.1. Classification (NCBI taxonomy): domain Eukaryota; kingdom Metazoa; phylum Chordata; class Mammalia; order Chiroptera; family Pteropodidae; genus Pteropus; species Pteropus vampyrus. The sequence continues at coordinate 281,300 of NW_011889232.1, read as the reverse complement.
TATTATTAAACAAGGTCAGTCTTATCGCATCACAGCTGCAGCTCACCTTAGTTAATTGTTAATAGCCCAGACCTCTGGCTTTCGGTAACGGAGTTATCAGGTCAGAGCCACGTGGGACAGTTATTTAAAGTGAAACTAATTCCTCACTATCTTTATTCTAAGCCTTAAACAATTTATCTTTTATGGAAGAAGGTCAAATGCATAAATTTAGTGTCAAGTGAATATCTTTTCCTAATGAAAATAATAATAATGGCCTTAGAAAACAAGGTTAGATCTTCAAACATTATTTACAGCAGAAACCGTGGCTAAAATTTTGCTTGAAGTCTAAGATATTATTTTGAAGAAAAGGGTTTGTTATTCCATTACACTTTCCTTGCTTCTTTAATCTTTTCAAAGAGTGAATTTTCTATAAAGGAAAAGATTTAGGAAAACAAGATGTCTATGCTGGTCGATAAGCAAAAATGAGACAATGGAATAAGTAAAAATTTTGCTAGGCTTAACCCAACAAATTTCAAAGCAAGTTTAGCATTAAAGGTTAATTTGGCCAGAGGAATTAACAATGGCAGGAAAAGAAGTCAAATGTATTGTAGCTGTCAAGTAAAACATTAGTGATGGTTTGGTGTTATAATTTCTCTTTCCTTCTGCAAATGTATGCCTAAATAACGAATCTTGTTCAGGAAATATGATGGGCTCTTATAATTTTTAAAATGCTCAAAAGAAGATGGTTTGTATTTCCTTTTGGTGTGAATTATGATTGTACAAAGGTAGAAATTTTCATATAAAAATTTGGGACTTTTTTCCACTAAAAAATAACTATTTTCATTAAATGGGCAGACTTTTTTTGGAAGTTAGGAAAAAAGCCTCAGTAAAGGAAGAATCTTAACATATAAATAGATTATGTATATGAGGCTGCTGGCATTTCAAATTCACTTTCTCAAGACTCCCAATATTATTCATTTTCTCCAGGCATAACTGACCAGCTAAGATTCGCTCAACTGATGCTCACTGACAGTAAGCATCCACTGATGCTCTTCCCAAGTGCTCTGTTTTGAAAGAAAGGTTATCTTTCCGGCTTCGAAGCATCTTGGTCTCAGTCAAACAGAGATGGTCTGAGTGGTATCTGTGCCAATGTCAAGGTAAAGCAGACCTTCAGCTTTTCCGCCAGTCTAGATTGTGTATATTGCACCA
>NW_011889232.1:271985-279067 GCF_000151845.1 Pteropus vampyrus | reverse complement strand
GCCCACAAGAAACTTAAGATGTTGGTCAGAAAATACATCCTAATATAAATATTCATAATGAAAGCAAAGAACTATGAGAATCTAAGAGAGTTTAAAATGAAACTTGACAGAATTACAAAGCACTGAATAAAAATAGCTTATACAAAATCTTTTTACAATTTTAGTCAGAGAGAACAGAATAAACAAAAAAAGTTGAACCAATAAGCTATGTTTAGGAAATGGCCAATAGCTCTTTTTGTCTGAGGCATGGGATAAGCAAGATAGAGACCAAATGGAATAAGGAGTTTGCACCTGATGATGAAGAAATCAGAGTCTGAGTTGACAGTGAGACACCCAGAATGACACACTGCAGGCACGTGGTCAGAAGTGGAGGGAAGACTAGGCCAGGCACACAGATCCCCAGGACATCCGCCTGGAGGCGGGGCGGTGCTTAACCCAACAAATCTCGAAGCAAGTTTAGCATTAAAAAGAACCCGGGACACTGCTGCTCAGGGTAAGGAGGAGGAACAAGGACGATGGGCAGGACAGGAAGCAGTGTTATGGAGAGCCCTGGGCAGTCGCCGCGGCGGATGACCACAAGACTGATGATGGTGTCGAGCAAACAGGCCGTGAGGTTGGGAGATCGGGGAATGACTGGCGGCGTTGGTTAGACAGAAACACCGGATGTGGATCCATTTTAAATGCAACAGTTAACTCTGAAATGGTTCCCCAGTGTCATGATGGAGATAAGGTATTTTACAAAGTGCAGAATTTATTATGTGCAATAATTTGGGCACTGTGAAAAATCTTCCTCTTCAGTCCTGAACAAGCAAAGTCAAGACAGTGATGGGGACAGTAAACGCAGACTCTTCAGGTTTTGTAGAAATCGAATTCTAAGTTATTAGGCTGAGGTATCCATCACTATGTGGAAAAACACGTTCTGCAAAGCTAGATGTTAAAACAGCTTCTGAAAACAATTGAACCTTTAAGTTCTAAGTTTCATTAAAAAATGAAAATATGTTCCTAGAAAATAATGCACAGTAATCTAGGTGTAAATTAAAAATCTAACCAAAGATGAAAGCAAAGATTTAAATATGAGGAAAATTTAGTAGTTCTCTTTAAGAAAACGAGAACTGGAATGCAAACAAAGGGTGCGTATTCTTGAAAGAAAGTCTCATCTGGGATCAGCATAAGCATTCTTAAAAGCCAGACGTACAAGTTAAAAGCAACTGGCTACTCTACAAACATTGGTTCTTTGTTCTTTTTTTGTAAACACACTAATTGTTCATCTGTTTAAGGTCGCAGGGCTGAGACACGTTAAAGGTATTTGCCGCTGTTGACTCGTCGTGAGCTATGTATTTGCACATAATTAAGAGGCTGCTTGAGCTTGGACACGAATACATGTGCACATTATCTTATTCCTTCAGTGGGTTTTTTTTCAGAATGAAGTTTTCCAAAATGAGGCATGCCTTTGTGAGATTTATGACTTTCCAAGGAAGCAGTATGAACGCACCTCCCTAAATAGCCATAGAATTTGTTAAAGGGACTGTTTAATTAAAGAGACATTGTTCTGATCTCACTGTTGGACTATTTCTAAAGTTCAAAGGAGAGTTATAGGAATTTAGTAGTATGGGTCTTTTCGACCCTAAGATTATGCATATAACAGAAATAAGCAAAAACGTCCAGCTTGAAGACAGGATTATTTTTTATCTAACATAATAATAATTTCTTATATTTTTGGATGCTGTGAACAGAACAAAAGCATTTATATAAAAGATTATTATGTTTTATCACCAACAAAATGTTTAAGTGATCTATTGTCATTTGGTCTTAACATCTTTCCAGAGTTAAGCTATAATTTCTATGAGCTAAATAGAGTCTTCATGTTTTCTCTGTGTTGTGCACACATAAGTTTTCTTACATGAGGGGAGCACTAAGTAGTGCATAAAATGCCATGTCAGATAAAAAGGCTAAGGGAAGGAGGCCAGTTTCAGGGTTAAAAGTCAATATTTTCAATCATAATGCACCTCAAGAACCAAGAACTGAGCATCCAATGATAATGAACATTTTCTCGTGGCATTTATCCATTGTTTAGAATCGCTGAGGTAGGTTACGTTTAATCTGTTACTTAGCAACCATATAAATTTAGTAAATATCCTATTATCCAGAATCTGAATTAATGTATAATTTGTTGGTAACAATATTAATACTAAAATGCTGCTTTTTCCTATTTAATTCATAGCGAGCAAAGTGGAAAATCAATACAGTTTGCTTGAGGGACATACACGTTTCCTGTTTATGTATGCTTGGTTCTAATTTAACCATACCAATGATATTAATACATCATAACTGACATCTAAGCGAGGAATTCAATATCTGCCTGCGGTAGTTTTGAGTTAAAGCCAATTTTGTTCAAGTCTGAAGTCTACTCTGTGATCTCGGCCGACCTGCTTCCTCTTCTCGGTTCTTCCTCTTCCAGAGGATGGGCCTGTTATACCAAATTCATAGCTCAGAGGCGATAAAGAAATGGTCTGACCCAATAGCATAACACCTTTTTGTAACCTAAAGCCTGTCCGTGTACCTTCAGTACCCCTCTCCCGATGCAAGGCCAAAGCCTTTTGTTTGAATAGAGGACAACGATGTATGTCCCTGACCTTTCTGCATAAACCGTGTTTATAATGCACTGCCTAAATTTCCACTTTTAACTTTTAATGTCAAGCAGTAGATTATAAACACTTATGAAAAAATAAAGATTATTCAATATTTTTACATTTTCGTTCACCTTTTACAGTTATTTATCCCACATCTAACCCCACAGATGGTTTGGGAGGAAGGAGAAAGCGATCTCACTTGTCTTACTGAACTTCTAACCTATTTAACTACTTTTCTTTATTCAGAATCCTGTGTTTTACTTGGTTTTCTGCTGTCTCATCAAAATGCATAATAAACGTTGTGAGCAAAAGCTATAAAATAGATGAAATCATAAGGACCCCTGCATCAAGTGACAGGCCCATATTAGTATTTTTACAAGAAAAATGGAGAATTCCAGGTAATTCAGAGTCAATCAATAGCACATAAATTAATACACATCTGTAGTGTGGGTTGTCTCAAGCCGTCTTCAAATACATGATTATCAGAATAAAGCCACAGTCCAACATTTTGCACAGCCTAAAGGATGACTGTCCTGATTGTTGCATGTTCACAAGCACTACATTTCTTAGTTTCAGTTTACTTTCACAGACATTTACATTCGGTGTACAAAGTGAGAACACACTTATCACCTCCTTTCTGCTCTTCCAGGGGGCACAGGGAGACTCTCCTCATATCTGTGGCCATTTTTTTCTGACTCTGTGTTGATCTAATTACAGAGTTTGGGGATAACTTGGTGGGAAGATAGGAGGTGGGAAGAGACGCTGGAGATACTTCACCGAGAGTTGTGAGGAGCTCCTGGGGAGGGTACGCCATGACAGTTGACATATTCTGTCTGCCTGCCTACCTGTCTATCTACCCCTATCATCAATCTCTCTCTCTAACTATCCCTATCTATCATCTATCTATCTATCTATCATCTATCTATCTATCTATCTATCTATCTATCTATCTATCTATCTATCTATCTATCTATCTATCTATCTAATCTAGCTATCTAATCTATCATCTATCTATCTATCTATCTATCTATCTATCGATCTATCTATCATCTATCTATCATCTGTCTATCATCTATTGCTCCATCTATCTTTGTCTATCATCTATCTATGCATCTTTGTATCCATCTACCTATCATCTATCTATCTATTATCTAATCCAGGGATACCCGACTGCCAGGCCATGGACCGGTACTGGTCCGGGGCCTGTTAGGAACTGGCCGCGCAGCAGGAGGTGAGCGGTGGGCTAGCGAAGGAAGCTTCACCTGTATTTGCGGCCGCTCCCCTGCGCTAGCATCACCGCCTCAGCTCTGCCTCAGATCATCAGGTGTTAGATTCTCATAGGCACGCCGATCCCTGGTGCCGAAAAGGTTGGGGACCACTGGTCTAACCTATCCATCCATGCATCATCCATCGCTATCATCTGTGTGACGTGACGAGCGTGGATAGCATGGAGATTTCGGTTTCATGAATTCTACATGAGCACTTTGTTTTCACAAGACCACACTGCTCTTCAAACAGCGTAGTTACTGTTTCCTTAGATTTTATGTTCAAGTGATGTCTGCTCAATTACTAGCTTTTTAGTGTTTTAAGTTATAACATTCTTTTATTTAAATTTAAGACAGCTTTCTTTTATTTAATTCTGTTTATGTTTAGCAGTTCAAATGCCATACTTTGTTATTTTAGTTAATGTATACATAAAATTAACTGTTGCATTTAAAGCTCTAAACAAAACCCAATATAAATACATTTTCAAGTTTTATCTTTTTGTTCTGACTTCTAATGGCTACGGTCCTGATGACTGTGCTGCTTATAAGTTCATCTATAAAAATAAGGATTAAAATAGGAATAAAATGAGCATTTTCATTCTTTTATAATTGAGAAAAGTTGGGCTTATCCGGCTTAAATACTATGGATATTTGGTGTATAAAATTAACTAGGATAGACTACACTTACTGTAGTAGCTAGGATTGCGTTCAGCTACAAATAATAAAAACTCAACTTAAAACTGCTTGTACATAGAGGGGTTTTGTTTATTTTTCCAACATACCAAGTCGTCAGAGGCAGGCTGCCCCGGGCTGTATGGTGGGCCGACACTCTGCTTCGGGTTCCGCCTTTCATGCAGCCATCCTTCACACGTTATGTGTGTCACCTCTCGTTTGCCTCCAGTGTTGCACTGAGTTTCAGAAGAAGAAAACGAGCAGCTGCAGCAGCAGCAGGAGCAGGAGGAGTGGGAGGAGGGGGAGAGGGAGGAAAAACAGGGCAAAAGGCACACAGCAGCTGAATCTTCCTCCTTTAAGAGACATTTCCCGGAAGCCCCAATCGCTATTACTATGTTTCTGTCATTAGCCAATGTTCAGTTATCTCTAAATGCAAAGGGATCCACTGTAAGTTGCAACTTTCATCTCAGCACGTTGTAATTCTGAACCAATGGGAGCCTGTTAGGTTGGAGGAAAGGAAAAATAAACGCCCCGCAGGCAGACATCAGGGTCAGGGTCGGAGGCTCCACTCAGCCCCACACACGTCCTCATTACTGAGTTCTCCCAACTGTGCAGGTCTCTAAACTATCAGCAAACTGCAAATAGTAGCCTCAGATTTGGAGAGGGTAGCAAATCCTCTTTCATACAAAAATATTAAAATGACCAAATTTTAGAGCTTCGTTCTTTGAATTTTCCTGGTTGGGTGGATATTGTGTCTTTGACATCAGAATGTAATCTAAACTTTGTATACCTGCACTTCAAATGTTGTAATAAAACTTTTATGTTGCCAAGTATGTAATTCCTGAACTCTGCAGTCACTGGTAAATGTTAAAAATCACAAGCAGACACCATAAGAAAGAAACAAATGATATGCTTTTCTAATGAAAAGAGACACATCATATAATATCACATTCTATCTCAGTATATTCTAAGTCTGGAGTGGAGGTGCTAACGGGTACTATTTAAAAGTGTTATATTTTTATGTCAACGTAAATGAAATATTTATAATTTTGATATGATTCTTCCAGCTTTGAAAAGGAGGCTAAATTTACTTTTAAAAAAATTGTACCTCTTCTTGGATTTTTGCCAAGACCCCTTAGGCACCAGTCTGAAATAACTCCCTGTGACCTGAAAACTATTTGCTCCAGTTTGAAGCTAGACGACATGTAAAATGTTGATAACTAAACTTTTTATACATGCCTTAGCTAAAATTCAGGTTCGTTTCCTCATTTTCCTATTTCTAATGATACCTGCTAGAAGAACAAAGACCGGTTCCGTGGATATAATAGCAAATATTCAATTATTTTTCTCTTTGTAAATTGGATTGGTTACAGCCTTATCATTTGTGAAAGAAGATAAAATTGTCTGTAAGGAAAAGGGGTGTATTTTTAGTTTTTCAAAGATTTGCTTTTAGTATTATTTATTATGTTTTGATGACAGTGGGCGGAGAAGTTATATTCGAAGAGTTTCTTTCATTAACGTACAAAACATAAAATATATATATGTATATATATTTAACTTTTTCTTGTTCCATCACTGGCCCAGAACAAAGTCTGGTTCAAACCCTCATTTCTCTGGTGTACCCACCACCTCGCTGCAGGCACCTGGGGTCTCCTGACATTCTGAGCAGCTCAGAGTTAGCCCAGCTCTGTGCTCCTTCATGGTACTAACTTGCCTCAGGCCTGTCTCTTTTTCCTAAAACTTGCTTATCTTGTATTCTAATATGACAGACACTGTGTTATTCCTGCCCACACTGGACAATTTATTAGAGAATCCTATAAATTATTGTATCTTAGCACAAATCTCTGGTGTTAAATAGTGAGACGGTGTTATCTGAAATGTTATAAACTGGCTTCTTCGTGACGGTATTGCCGAAAGATGTTAATACACGCCTTATTTAAAACTATTAAAACATTTTAGAAATGGTACATCGCACATGTGCTCTCTCTGTTTAATTTCTTTAGTTAATTGGTATCCAATCTATTTTGACTAGAGAAAACATCCTTTTATAGCATGACGAAAGGAGAAACAGAGGAACTGCGATTTCCAAGAGGAGACAGAGGAGAGGAGCTAGGAAGGGAAGTGACAAGGAGCCGTCGGACATCGGGACAGGGTAGCGTGACACGAACCCCGGGAGAAAGAGCACCGAGGCGATGAATGCTGCACCAGCTGAGTGAGACTCACAAAGAAGTGAACTGGGAAGTGATCGGGGGTCATAGAAATGTCAGTTTGGGTCGAAAGAGGCGACTTAAATCAGATTATAATGGAGCATGAGGAGACAAATTAGAGAGTGTGACTTTAAGCAATCTTCATGATGTGTGGGTGTAAAAGGCAAGAGGGAGGGAGACAGGACACACAGAAGAAGGTAAACATTTTGGACTTTTCTTAAGCTGATGGGAAGAATTAAAGAAGTGGAGAATCCTGGGAAGAGAGCCAGGCCGAGCAACATCAGTTTGGAGCAGGTGGGCCCCTGAGC
>NW_011889232.1:252385-271210 GCF_000151845.1 Pteropus vampyrus | reverse complement strand
CACAGAACCCTAAAACAGGAGGTGTGGCCATCTTCAGGGCTGGAGAGGGGACGCAGAGGGGTCAGTCAGGGAGAAGAAATAAGGAAAATATGCTCGAAAGCCTTCAGGTGGTTCCTGCGGGAGGAATGGGCGAGCAGGCCTGGACTGGCTGTTCGAACAGGTTCGCTGGGCCCCTGGGGTATAGGGACTGGCCCCCGCTGTCTGACACCTGGCCACCAGCTGATTAGAACAGGTGGAGAGCAGCTGGAGGGGTGGGAGTTCTACACAGGTGATCGGCTTCGTGGACTTCGGATTGGTTGGTCTGCTATGAAATGCGCGCTTACAGAGCAGCTGTCGCTATGTCTAAGATCTGGCTAGTCCTGGCAAGAACGTTCTCTTACCAGATGCCAGAGCATCAAGAATACGGAAAATAAAAGAACAGACAGCGAATGCGCCCAGCAGGGCTACGCTCTGCTGGACTGAGGGAACGATCGCTGGTCTCTGTGATGCCGCCGCCTCTGACAGCTTCGCAGTTCCAGCGAGGAGGAGGTGGGAAGACACAACTCGACTGACAACTGCTGAATCAGTGTCCAGCAGCAAATCAGAAATGACATGAGCTCCTTCCAAACAAAATCACTTAATGCAAAAACCTGGTTGTTGAGATGAAGAAGCTGTCTCGGGAAGGCGGGCCGAGGGGAGACAGCGAGTCACCGAGTCACCGTGGACCGCCGCGCCGCGTGAGGCCACTGCGGGCCTAGCGCCGGAGGAACCGCAGCGTTGGAGGCGACGGGCTGGGAAGCCGGGGTGTCGGGCAGGAGCAGACACGGGACGCGGGCCCGCGGCGGGCGCCGGGTGGGAAAGGAAGGGCCTGTGGGTGCCGCCCACGGACCCCAAGTACCGAAAAGCCAGGGGACAAGGGAGCGTGGAAGAGTCTCCTGAGGTGCAGAACAGGCCGGGGACCGTCGGCACATGGTCCGGGAGCAAACGGAGCGTGTCCCGCGGCTCAGAGGGGCCGGGCTCGAAATGACGGGGAAAGGGGCGAGCCACGCGGGGGTCGTGGGAGCGCGTTTCCCAGGCGGCGACATCCGGGCCAGCTGGCGGCTCTGCTCAGGTCCGCTGGGTGAGAGCGGAGCCAGGAGGGGGACACGGGTAGAGCTCCGGGGCACGGGGGTCACGGGGTAGGGGGGCGCCAGGACCAGGGGATCCAGCCTCAGCCTCAGCCGCGCGGACCCTCTCGCAGCCTGGCTGTCCCCGCTGCGGTCAGCCTCCATCTCCCCTCTGTGACCACTAACGACTGACGGCCCCTGGAAGCCCTCGGCTCCGCTGGGCCTCGCTTCGGCGTGCTCTTGCGGCTGCTCTGCGGGTGGGGGACCGTGATGGCGGGGAGCGCGGCCAGCTCGCGCCCTTTCCCGGCCTCGGGTGAGCCGTGTTCCAGGCCCAGCGTGAGCAGAACCACCTCAAGCAGCTGTTTCCCTTTCGGTTCCCAAGTTGGTCGTTTCCTTCTCGGACTCTGGACAGAAAGGATCTACGAGCTGTCTCGGGAAGGTTGAAAGGCGACCTCTGCTTCACGCCCACTTGCGCGTCTGTTTTCCATAGCAACGCTCTACGAATCTCAACACTGCCACCCAGATGCGCGGATCTGATCATGCTGGTGGGTCACTCACTCCCCGCAGGCATGGGGTCTGCTCAAGACGTGTTTGCTGATTGACTAGTAGTTTTCGTTAGCGCTTTGATGGCGCCTTCACAGTGTGACCGAGTGGGGCTCAGCTGTTTACAGAAATTAGAACGTCCACTTATAGAAAAAGCAAGAGGGCCGCATGCAGTTTGCCTCCCGAAACCGAGTGGCCGTTCTACTGAGACCGCGAGTCTGCAAACTACGAGGGACGGGCGCAGAGCGCTCCCCGTTTTATTCCATTAGAACTAATGACTTTCGTGAAGCGAGGAAAACATACTGGGAAACGGTCCTGACAGAGCCGAGCTAACGTGGGGTTACGCGTAAAAGTAAAAGAAAAAATACGTGTATAGACAACAGTTATGTCTCCACGAACACCTAAAGTTTTTCACTTGTATTTTCTGAGAAACAAAATACAATCTCTTCTGAAAGGAACTGGCACATTCTTTTTGACTTAATTAGCAGAGTTTAAATCTAAATGTCTTCTTAGCATGGTACGGTAGGTCAAACAGCAAAATAAGATTGGGATGAAGGTCAGGGTTGCTGACAGAACCAACGGAGTTATTTACAAAGAAAGTAGGTGTCAGGAAACTTGAAAATGAAAATTCAGTGCTTGTGCTATACTGAAAACCAGCATAAGCTGTCCGAACGATCCCTCTTTGGCTAAATCAGATGTGAAGACCAGAAAAGAGAATGATACCAGATTCACTTCTGTCCTCATTGGTCCGCTCGGTCCCTCATCTCATTCGAACTTTCATTTCCCGCGCTTTCCTTTTCATCTCAGCAAACTTCTGCTGACTTAGCTACCTACTGTAGAAAGGAGGTTGAGTCATGGGAAACATTCACTCATTTTCCATTCATACATTCATTTGGTTCATGCTTTTGCAGATAATCGCTGAAGGCTTTCTATGCATCAGGCACCACGTGCTGGGAAAACAATGGCGAGAAAAACATGTACAGCTCCGCCCCTGGGTTTTATTCCCCTGTGCGGGAGAGACGGTGAGTTAATTACATAACTAAAATACAGACTAGACTACATGGTGGTAAGTTTTATGGACAGAAATGAGGCAGAAGGAGAGAGAGGTGAGACAAATTTCGCCTCCTTAGCGAGGATCAGGAGGCATTCTCTGGGAAGATGACATTCGAGTGAAGGCCCGAGAGAGGTGACAGGATGAGACATGTGCACATTTCAGGCAAGAGTGGTTAAGGCAAAGGGAACAGCAAACACAGAGGATTTTGCCTGGGATATTTGAACGGCAAAGGAGGCGCCGTGGATCGAAGCGAGCAGAGAAGAGCAGATGCCAAGGGCTGAAGTTGGGGTGACAAACCCTGAGAACCTCTGGAGGTCATTGCACGAAGCCTGCCTTTCGCTCTGAGTGAGAGGTGAAGCGATGGTGGGTTGGAGCGCAGGATTTCTTTGGCTGCCATGTTGAGAAAAGGCTGAAGAGGTCGAAGGTTTCCGCTGGGAGACACGTCTGGGTGCTGCTCTGACCCTCCAGGTAGATGGTGGTTGGGGTCCCCTGGCAGCAGCCGAGGAGGCGCGGAGCACAGCGCAGAGCGGTGAGGGGACGTGGCCGTGGCCCAGCGGTGCGCTGGGGTCGGCGACTTCGGGGCCTTCGGCCTGCCCGGGAGGAGAGATGGGGTTTCATCGCTGACACGGGAAAGATAGAGCTGGCAGGTCTGGAATCGGGGGGGACTCGGGACCCGCTGTAGGACGGGCCAAGACTCAGGAGGCTGTCGCATATGCCAGTGGAAGGTCAAATAGGCAGAGACACGTGAGGCCGGCGGCCGCGGAGGGGGCTGCGCCGCAGATGTAATGTGGAGCTTGTCCGTACACAAATGTTTTTTAAAGCCACAGGCCCGGACGAGATGGTAAAAAGAATGACAGTAAACAGAATATAAATGCTCCGAGGGTTGGTCCTGGGGACTGACCTGACAGCACAGCCATGCGCTGCGTCACTCCATCGGGGACAACCGCCTCGGCCAGCCAGTAAGGGGAGCAGGGGCGGGCGCGGCCCCGGGAAGCGGAGAGAGCGTGGAGAGCTCCGGCCAGATGAAGGACGGGTTGCAGAGAAGGACAGTCATCGGAGTCAGCGCCGCCCGCCGAGAGTCCTAAAGGATGAGAACTGAGAAGTCACCACCGGCCTGACCACGCGGAGTAAGAAGGCTGCGGGGAGGAATCCACAGTCCCGCAGACGCAACGGGCCAAGATTCATAGCGCGGCCTCAGGCGAACCGCCCGGGAGGTCCGAGGGCTGCAGTTCTGACGGAGGGTGATGCGAAAATGCGATTTAACCACGTAAGTGTTGATATGAAGAACTGTTAAGAGCTAAGGCAAATATTCGAACATATTATGCAGTAAGGTACCAAGAATAACTGATTTCTGTTCGGTGCAAGAGCTTTATTTTATTGGACTTTAGTCTGAAAGATGTTTCTTTTGTGTTGCCACTAGGGCCGACCACGAATCCCTTACTGATACTGTTTTGGGTGCTGCTGGGCGCAGTACAGACAGAGACAAACGTTGTCTTGGAAGCCACTGGCTCTAGGCATATAACAGAAGAAACATCGGAGAGTTTCGCATTTTATAGACCCACGAAGCCGTCAGGAGTCCATCTGTCAACTAGACACCAGGCTGCCGGAAACAATGTGAATGCAGTCGATAAAAGATGTGTTTTAGGGTCTGGACTCTAGGCGGGCAGAGATATAAAGTTCTGTGAAATCAGTTTATCAACCCAAACACTAAAGAGAGTTTATTCTGTCACTATTCACAAGGGAAAAGAAAAAACTTAGGACGTAACGTAGAATATAAACAGGAATTTAACAGAATCCATAAAAAAAAAAACAAGACAGAGACATTTTACTTAGCTCCCCGCCCCGGCTGTTTCACCAGCTTCTCAGTGAAGTGATTTCAGAAATTTCTATTAGAACTGCAGTGTATGCTAACGAATTGTAATCCATAGTACAGATGAATGGCAGGGGCTGAGAATGAGGAAGATCTCGGAATTTGGACTTTTTTGGTTAAAATTCCAGCATTCCATTTCACTACCTTTGAGACTTTTGGAAAGCTAATTTAACTCTTTAAGTCTCAGTTTATCTATTTTTATAATGCAGATGATAAAAATGTGTAAGTAAGATAATGTCTAGAATATAGTTGCACAGTGAAATTTAGCTACTCCCACAATATAATTCTTTAATATAATATAATTCTAATATAATTCTTTGGTAAACTCTCTATTACCATTCACTTCTAGCATTGGATTGGTCATTCCCAACTAATATAAAGTCTAGAGTAAAGAATGCTTGAAATTTAGTTGTTCGTTGATTGGACTTCCACTGGTGTTTGACATTAATATTTTGGCACTCGCTATCGATTGAGTGAATAAGACATACCCAACAAATATTGTTTCTTGTTTTTTTGTTGTTTTGGTTGTGCTCTGGTGTCAATGGCATTTGAGTTGTGCCTTGAAGAAAATTTAGATGTTTTCCAGCTAAGGGATAATGTCTGCTCTAGAGAGAAGGCCTAGATATTCAGGCATGGTGGCATGAGAAGCGTTCTTCGTGGGTAGTGATGCAGTGTGGTTTGTGGGCGGGATACAGGCACATGAGAAGTAGAAAGTAAGACTCTACACCAAAATAGCACCTTTTATAATATGCTGAAGAACTTGGACATTGAATTTAAACAATTAACAGATTTATTGGGAGTATAATTAACATACAATAAACTGCACATATTTAGAGTGTGCAATTGCTACTTTTGACAGATGTAGGCACTGATAGACCATCGCTGCAATAAAGATAGTAAACATCCATCATTACCAGAAATTTCCTAAAGCCCACTTTGTAGTTCTTCCATCCTGCAATGCCCATGTTCCCTTCCAGACAAGTATCGGTTTGCTTAGGTCACTATAGATGTATTTGCAATATTTAGAATATTATATAAATAGAATCACAAAGTTGTTTTTTTAAAATCTAGTTTCTTTTGCTCAATATAATCAGGTTGAGATTCATCCATGTTGTTGAATATATCCATAGTTCATTCTTATTATTGCTCAGTAGTATTTCATTTTATGCATATACAACAATTTGTTTACTGATTCAACTATGGATGGATTTCTGGATCATTTCCAGTTTTAAGCTGTTACAAAGTCATCGTGAACTTCATGTGCAAGGGTATCATTGTGTGCTCCCATTCCTCTTGGGCAAATACCCAGGAGAGGTATGGCTAGGTCACAGGGCAAGTGTTTACTTCCCATGTGATTGCACCGCTTAGTGTTCCGACCAGCAGCTCCCGCCGTCCTACATCCTCGTCGTTATTTGGGGTGGTTCGTTATTTAACTTGAGCCATTCACATATATATTTTGTGGTCTCTCAGCCCGGTTTTAATTTGCATTTCTCCAATGACTATCGCCGTTGAACAAATTTTCATGTGTTTATTTTTCTTCCTCATATCTTCTATGGTAAAGTTTGTTCAAATCTTTTGCCCATTACTTTAACTGCATTTTGTTTTATTATTGTTGACTTTTGAGAGTCTGTGATATATTCTGGATATCAGATATGATTTATTTCTAATTTATTATACTGTGATCAGTGAACACATTTCGTATGGCTTCGAAGTGTTTAGATTTATTGGCACTTTTGCGGAACATTTTCTGAAAGATTCCATGTGTTCTTGAAAAGCTCTTCTACGTTGCTGTGTGCAGGGGTCAAGTTGGTTGATAATGTTTGTCAATGCTTCTGTGTCTGCACTGATTTACTATTTGCTCTCTCAGTTATTGAGAAAGGATTACTGATGTCTCAAACTATAACTTTTCTTTCTATTTCTTCTTTCAGATCTATCAGTTTTTGTTTCGTGAATTTCGAAGCTCTATTATTAGGTCTACAATCATATAGGGTTCTTATGTTCTGTCGATGTATTGACCTTTTTATCTTTTGAAATGACCTTCTTTATCCCTAGTCATATTCTATGTTCTGAGAGATACTTTGTCTGATATGACCAAAGCCATTTAGTTTACTTTGGATTAGTGTTAATATGCTATATCTTTTTCCATCTTTTACTTTTAACTCTTTGTTTCTTTTTATTTAAAGTTGTCTATTCAATTCCCAGTCAGAGAACCAAAGAGAGAAAAGAAGGAGGAAAAAAGAATTGGTTACTATCACTAGCACTTAGTTGGGTCGTGGTTTTTGAATCCAGTCTGAAAGTCTCTGTCTTTTAAACAGAGTGTGTAGACCCTTTACATTTCATGTGAGTATGACATGGTCGAGCTGAAATACACCATCCTGTTATCTGTTTCTTGTTTTGTACTATGTGTTCTTTGTTCAATTTCTCTATTTTTCTGTCGTCTTTTAAATTCACTGAGTATTTTTTATGGTTCCACTTGATAAGACCTCTTGGTCTTTGAGCTACAGCTCTTTGTGGTTTATATTAGTGGTTGCTTTAGGATTTACGGCGTTTGACTTACTGCTGTCTACAGTAAAGGGACATCGTGCCACCTCTCTAGTACAAGAACCTTACAAAGGTATATATTCTATTCCTCCCTCTCTGTCCTTTGTGCTATTTTATTTTAATTTTTTATTTTTTTGGTTATCCGTTTTACTTCTGACAACTGTGACAAATTCCACAGTATGTTGTCCTTATCTTCGCTTAGAAAATAAAACGTTACCATTTAAAGATACAGAATTAGTAAGAAAAAATTAATGTTTATTCATGCAGTTACCATTTCCAGTATTCTCCATTTCTTGGTGCAGACCCGCATTCCCTCTCTCCTAAAGGGCCGCCGTCAGTATGTGCTACAGTGCATCTGCTGATGAGATTTTCTTTCAGTTTCTCATAGTCTGGAAGTCTTTATTTTGCTTTTGCTTCTGGATTTGAAGTTTTGTTCAAGCTAGAGTACTAGGCTGGTGGAAATTATTTTCTTTTAGTGCTTTAAGAGTTGGCTTCACTGACTTCTGCCTTGCCTTGTTTCCAGCAAGAAGTCCGTCATCGACGTCTTTGTTCCTTTGTATGTAATTCGATTGATTTTAAGATTTTCTCTTCATCACTGCTTTTAAGCAGTTTTCTTAAGCAACCATAGTTTCCCCGTGTGTGTGCTATGAGGTTGCTGAGATTCTTGGAAGTAGTCATAATTTTTAGCTGCTCAAGAAGGAGTTACAGATTTCTTTAAATCATTTCCCCACTCTCTCCCTTCCTCTGGGGATATAATTAAATATATATGAAGCCACTGATGAACTTAGAAATTATTACAGTTTATAAAATATTTATTTGAAATCTGTATTTTAGAATGTTGACAAGTTTGGTAGCGTTTTTGATCCTGACCAGTTGAGGGGAGAAATTGATGACTGAGGAGACCAACCGAGAAACATGAAAGAGCAGAGATGAACACACTACGGTCCTACATTTAAGCAGCAGGGAAAAGTAGAAAGAACCGTTGGGATGATATTTACGAGGTAAAATGTAATGTTTGGAAATATGTACGAGATTAATGAGGGATGGCGAGAAATCTAGAACATGCATTTGCCTCTAGTTTGGACATTTGAGGGCTCCTTATTCAAGAAAGCAAAATACAGAAGAACGCTATCAATAGACTGGAGGGTGTAAGAGAGATGGTGAATCTAGGTGTTTATTTGAGTGTCATGCAGTATATACAGGTTGAAATGCATATGAACCAGTTGATGTGCTTGGCTGGGAAGTTTGGTTTGGGAGACAGCGGCAGAGAGGAAATTATTCATTTTTTGAGAACTTATAATCACACCGTTAGAGCAATTATAACAGAGTGCACGTGAGACAGAGAATGGAAGCATATTTACACGTGAGAGGGAGCTGGAAGCAGGGCAGCCAGTGAACGAGGCATAGAAGACTCACTGAGTTAGGAGAAAATCGTGTAATTGAAACCCCAAAAGGTACATTTTCAAGGAAAAGGGAGATGGGTCATAAAGAAAACGGTGATGTTGGCAGCCACCCGCTGTTAATCTTATAAACACCTGGTTGGAACTGGAGTCCACTTACAGTAGCTGGAAGGATGCATGGGAAACAGGCCAGTGGAAGGAAGGCGTTGCTTAGCGACGCGGCTGCGAGAGGGAGCCAAGCGGGCATGGGGAAGGGTCTTGGAGTTTAGTATGGAGAAGGGAGGGTGTGCTTTGGATGAAGACAAGATGAAAATAAGAAAACTGAAGATATTAGGAATGGAAGGGAAAGAAGTCTTCCCTCCATGGGCAGCTACTGAGAGGCAGGGACAACTGAGGTCTCACGAGTTTGAGAGTAAGAGAGGAAAAGAAGCAGAGGGAAGACATCAACTTTTTAGGACCCGGATGTACGTTGCTAGTTGTTTAACACACGTTATATAATTTATAATGTTCGTAATGATCACTCCACAAGGTACTACGTATTATCTCCATTTTATAATAGAGGAAAAAGAGACTCAGAAAATTAATTACTTTTAATATCTAATACTCTTTTTACTCCACCAAACCAAGTGGGGAAGGCATTGAGCTTGAAAATGGAGCACTTTTCCTTTGATCTTTCGCAGAAAGAAAGGGAGTGAATATAAGTGAACACAGAGATCTTTATGACAGAGGGCAGAGGGAAATCAAAAGGCTCGTCTCCAAGGGCCCCATTTTATCTGCAGACAAATGTCCCTGCAGGTGTGTCCTGGGGACATGGGGTGAGTAATAAAGATTTAGATCATTTTTTTTTTTCAGAAAACAGAAAGAGGACTGACTAGCAATAAGTAAAGGGCTTATGTTTGTTCCATTCTGACTGTATTTGGAGCCTCACCTACTTTCTATTATTAGAAAATGGAACATATGCAATTTTTAGTTAACTTTCTTGACTAAAACTGGCAAAATAGATGGAAACAATAATTCGCGTAAGATTTTACCTCAGCATTTCATTATTGGGTACAAACTCAAATTTATGAGACTATCTTGGAAAGTATTAAATGCATTGTACTTTTAAACTTACAAACCTGATTAAAAAGCAGATACATATCCATTTGGGATTGGGTATACAGATATTTTTCATTAAATTCAATAATTTTTTCTCTCAAAAATATCTTTTTCAATTATAATAAATAAATACATTAGAATATAATAAAAATAAACCTTTCGATTTTTCTTGAAAAGACAACTAACTTAAAAAATAAATGTGATATTTTCCCCTCTATTCGTGAAGACCAATTATCATTACAAAGAGGATTGTTTTAATCAAATGTTTTAAATATGTATTTTAAATAAATTGAGACAATGAGAATGAATTTCATTTATTTGGAAAAAATAAATTTATTTATAAAAAAAGTGACACGAAGAAGATATTAGAAGATTTTTTAGTGTGTGTTACAAAACCAAATAATATTGAAGTATTTACTAAGTGACTAGAATGTAAGTCATGGGAGACGCTGCCCGTGACTGCTGCCTCTGAGCATGGTTAGGGGTAATCAAAGTTACTAACAGGGAGAAAAGCGGATACATAATGAAAAAAATAGTAGCTAACACTTACGTAGTGGTTACTGTGTGCCATGTACTTTCCGAGTATTCGGAATCCAAAAGCTGAAGTATGCTCTGTTGTTCCCATTGTTTTTAGATGAGGAAACTGAGGCATAGAGAAATTAAGTAAGTTATACAAGTTTCCATGGATAATATGTGATGAAACAAGAATTCAAATTGTAACAATAAACATGGGAGAATGAATGAATGCATTCTTCTAGAATATTCTTGAAGGAAAAGTCTCAGAAAATTAGGCATAAAGTCTAAACATAAAGCAACAACCTCTGAGGTAGACAAGATAGATATTACTCTCAGATTATATAATCACATATCAGACACAGAACTTAAGAATTCTGGTTTCAAGTTCGGTGTTTGCTCTCTTTTGTTTGAATGCTGACCTTGTGCCACTCAGTGATCATTTATTTGGCCAAAAAGTATTGATCATGAATTTATTATATTCTAGATATTCTCCTGAGAACTGCAGATTCAATGAAGAAGGAAGCTTTTTCCTAAGAACAGACAATAAATAAATATAACTAAATAGGAACTACATAAAAAAAATACGATGGCAATAATTCTGGGAATAAAAATAAAACAAAGTAATAAAGACTGACTGATGACCAGGACAGGCTCCTCCGAGGATGTGACGTTTGCTCTGAGAGATGAATGTGAAGGAGACACACGGGCAGGAAGCGCGGGGCTGGTGAGACATTGTGCTGGAGATGAGTGAGCATGGTCCAGGGGCAGAAGCAGCCCAGTGCCGTCGGAACTGGGAACGTGGGGTGGGGGGTGAAGGAGATGGGGAGGCAGTCCTTGGGAAGGAGTTTGGAGTTTTTAAATTTCAGTGGAAACACTCTGGAAATTTACCATTTAGTGTACAGTTATGAGTCACCATTTTCAAAGACATACACGCTAAAATTTTCATGTAATTAATGTAAGCTATTTTTTCATGGCTGCATTATTTATAGACTTTTCTTTCTATAAATGTGTAGGAAATTCCAATGCATTTCACGTATCGTTATATGCAGCACACAGCAACTGAGAAACCAAAATGAAGCTCGGTGGGATCTTTCAGCACTGGAAAAATTCTAGCAGAGATCTAGCAGGAAAGCAATGCATGGTAATGCAGATGTGCATCCTTCTGGAAATATGCTAGGATTTCAGGCTCTAGTGTACTATGTGGAGATAGATTCATAGAACCATAATGTTAGAGTTGGAATGGAGCTCAGTGATCATCTCATTTTATAAATGAAGAAAGTGGAGCCCAGCCAAGTTGTTCACTTGCCCAGGGTCATAAAACTCATTAAGCGGAGCTGGAATGAAATTATTCCTGTAAGTAAGATGCTGAAGAAGGAAAATAGGAAAGTCTCTCCTTTATATCCATCGAGACTGCCAGGGCATTTCATTCTCTGCTATAGTAATTCATTGAGGGCAAAGCCAGCATTTTCTGCAATTCAGTGATTACCCCACTGCCAAGCTTTTCCTGTCCCCCATCCTGCCCTGGGGACACTGGCTATCTCCTCATTTTTTTAACCACTGAAAACCGGAGGTGCTACTGTTACGGCCACATGAGACATTGTTCGTGCTCCGCCTAACCTCCTCTCACCCACCTTTTTATTCTAGGCTTGGTGTAGCCAGCACTGCGCGGTGTAACCTGAAAAATGCCCCAGCTGCATCCCATGTTTCTTACTTTTGGCCCTGAAAATTTGTTGCCACCCTGCAGGGACCCACTTGCCCTTCTGAGGCAGACAAACCAGGAAGGGCGAGGAAATCCTTGACCAGTGTGTGTGTGGGGGGGAGTTGGGGGGAGAGTCAGTGGATAAGTACACCCCGATCCATGGCTCCTCAGAGAGTACCCAGCAGAACTCGTCCCCACTGTCGACAACAGAAACCATTTAGTCTGAAGTTGGCCTTCGATCTTTCCCTATTTCATGCTTCCCAGTCTCCCACTTTCGTCCCTTGAAATTGCTTCCCATTATAAGCTACCTGAGTACAATCCTTTGTCTTGAGCTATATTAGTTAGAGGAACTCACACTAAGATCTTAACCATTCGTTTACATGCCAGTTTCTCCCCACTAGATAACCATCTTTGTATCCTAGATACATCCTAGATACCATCTTTGTATCCTAAAAGCCTACTTTATAGTTGGCACACAAATCAGGAATTTTTAAAAAACAAAAAATTGATTGATTGATTGATTGAATACACTATTGGAGTGACGACAGTGAGCTCCAACCCCCTGCCTCATTTATTTTACATTATATTTGGAAATCCATGACACACACCATTGCGCATCAGTTGGAGAAAGAATTAAATGTCAAAGTGAACTGTGTAGGGAAAAATGCTGCAAGGAATCATGGAGAAGAGTGAGGAGACCTGGCTGTGATTACGAGGAAAGAATTTATTGATTCACAAACGTTCGTAACTATGAATATGTTTTGGTAAATAGGAGATAAACAGGGAAGACCACAGATGTAAAAGGCTCACTACCTGGGATGGACAGTACAGACTCCAGATGACGGGAAGAGCCCAGCGGTGCCCCTCGTGGCGGCTGTCATCCCCCCTTGACGGGAGGAGCAGGACGAACGTGTCAGAAACGCACTGCCCCAACGGGTGCGAGAAGACGGGAACGGTGACTCATCTTTACTTGGCGTCATGTCAACAAATCACGCCTCGGGATGTAGAAGGAACTTGTGAGGGGGCCCGACTTCGGCCACATAAAGGGTCACGACAGACACACATCACTTCCTCTCTCGGTGGCTTTTCTAGTGCGGCTCATGAAGGTGCAGTCAGTGTGTGTCCTTCTGTTTGACGGAGCATCTAACCATATTATGATACCCTTTTTAGACAATAAAAATAGGAGCTATATGAGAGTATTCTTCAGTTAATTTATAGTAGTTTAAATAAATATAACTTACAATTTTAATTTATAAACCAGTAGAACTACTTTATGGAATATGTAATTAATGGGAAAAAAGAAAAAAAATTAGTATATAAATCCTAGCATCTAAACATAACTTCTTTAAGAATATTAAGATCTTTCAATCTAAACTTCTATCTTAAGCCTATTCATTTTACATAAATGTAATTGTACTCTGCTAATATTTTTGGATGCTGTACTTAAACATTAACCATATTAGTACATGGTATTTATTGGAATAGTTAGTAATCACAATTATAAAACCAACTGGCTTATGGTGGTATCTCAACTACTTTGGGGATACGAACATGAAACTTGTTATTTTTGTTTCAGTCACTGTTTTCAAATCTTCTGTCACCTTTCCTCTCCCGGCTGTGTCCCAAGCACCTCGCTGACATCTAGAACTGATTCTGTAACTCTTCTTGTTGCAGTCTCGAGGCTTATGTATTTGGCACATCAAATATTTAATACTCAGTAGCTCGGAGTTCGGAATAGGGAAAGGTCTGATTTATTGCAACAGTGCCATAACAAGAAGATGGGAGCTTTCTTGTTTTCTCAAATCCATCTTAAGCACACCTTCAAGCCTAAGTGTCTTTTAGCACAAGGGGAGAGAGGAAGGAGGAGGGAAGAGGCAGGATCTAAGGAAGAGTACAAATCTCCAAATCTCTTTGTTCCTAGCAGAGTCAGACCAGAAGTTACTCAAGTCTGGGGCAGAGCCCCTCCAGTCAATTAGCATGTCTATAGAAATGCTGCCTGGAATTAAGATAGAGTCAGGAGAGAAGCATTTCACCCTGTTACATCCTGTCATTCTTTTAATCGTTGAATTTAGTTCGTTCATTTAAAATTCCAATTTCACATCCAATCCAAACCCTTCTCCTCTCACGAGGGCTAGTGGAAGCGCTTGGCATGGAGGGGCGTGGAATCCTGTTAACAAGTTCTCGCCTTCGTCACGCCTTCCATCTTAGGGGTCTTGGAGGAGGATTTTGAAAGGGCAAATGTCTCTGTAGGGTGAGTGAGGTCCCACACTCTGATGGGCGACAGTCTGTTCCTCCAAGTAATACTGACAGTGCGCAGGAGCCAGCATGGCAGCTCCAGGGCAGGATCTGGCTCTGTTCCCACCTCACCTTACCTCCAGGTCCTGAATTCTTTCACCACCTGGATCTTCTGGCCATTTGGGTCGCACTCTCAATCAGATTATGAGAAATCAGCGGAAATTCTACTACATGCGTGTCTTTCAAGTCAACGAAAAAAATAGGCAACGCCCCAAAATAAATGCTTCCGAATACATGCTGCTGACTCTGGAATTTAAATAGCCACACATCGATCTCTCCACCTGTGTCAGCTAAAAATCTTTGAACAGAATAAACAACAATAATATTTTAGGGGAAAGTGTATTACCTAATTTGCATGCATACGTGGACAATTTCATGATATGAAAATCCAAACTGAATGAGGCAATGATGTGTTTGTCCTGACATTGTAGGGTCCAGACACTTGAACAACAAGCAGGGAACAGAGTTGCCGTCACATTAAGGGCAGAGGCCCTCACGGAGGGAGATAATCTGAGGTTGGGTAGAGCTGAGGCTCCCGTGCCCATCCAGAGACCTGGCTGGGGTCACAGAGAAAAGATAATCAAGTGTGCTGATGTCTGCCATCCTCTCTGGAGGGAAAGTCGATGACACTAGTCGTTACCATCTACTGAATGCTCTCCATGTACCAAGCACTCAGAAGATATCATTTTTATTTCATCATTGATGCTCAGAGTCAAATTATTTGTCTAAGCTATAAAGCCAACAAGAGAGTTTGATTTCCCTTTTCAGGTCCTATCACCTGGGGAATAAAACATCTCATTTGTGCTACTGTGGTGATTGTTGTCTGAGTCTAAGTGTTTCCTTACTCACATTTCAAGACCCATTTACAGGAAGAGATGACAAACATGTACATTCAGAAATAAATGTGTGTTCGAAATATTTTGTTTCAGAGCATATAATATTCAAAGCAAACACATTTGCATTTCGTCAAAGAGAATAATTGAAGGTTCAAGTGGCTGAAGTAGAAAGAGATGCAGTGAGTAACTCAAAGGAACGTCTCTGCCTTTTCACTAGAGAGAATGGAGGGCGTAGGCTGGTGGGAGGTGGGAGCATGGAGAGAAACAACGGCTGTCCATCCTCCTTGGCCAGGGTCAAAGGTGGTATGAATAACACTGAGGGACTGGCAAGTGGAGGTGGCACTGAAGAAGGCAAGCCAAGCCCAGCCCACAGAGTCACACACACAAGGGGACACACAGGTGAGACGGAGAACAAGCAGAAGAGAACTATGCAGGGAAATTCCTTAGTAAAATTCGCACACCAGTTTGGCATAATTCTGAGATCACTTACCTGCTTTTTTATGAGATTAGCTGGTGGTCTTCCTTTTTCTGGCCTCCTCCCTGTGGGTTAAATATTCAAAGTGTGAAACTGACCTTTCAGGAGAATAAACCATTGACAGATTGGTTCAATCTTCTCAAAGGCAGCAGAGAAGGGATTGTTTTGTTGAGAGTCGACAGAATGTTTTGAAATTACAAAGAAAAACTAAGGTTTTCAGAACATCTGAAAATGGAGCACGCCCAAACAAATGAGTTATTGTCACTGAAAGTCTACTGAATGTTTCATGTGAAAGTCAGCAGTTCATGAAGGAATAAAAATTGAGAAGTGCTGTTGTTAATGACAAATTATTGTTCCCACACGAGCTCATCAATTGTCTACTTAAAATTATCATCTAATATCTGCACACTTGCTTCTGTGACAATATGTGCCAACAAACTGATCCTGAAGAATATGAATTGAGAGAATATTCATAAAATGTGGTAAATCTCTAAGTACAGACTCATATGTAAAATGACCTTTCTACAATAATGTCAGAAATTCAAAGTATAATCGATTCATAATAGAGTAAAACAGCCCAATGAGCCTATTTGTTTTCTTAGGATTTGTACAACTTTAAACCAAATTCACTGTTGGTATTGAAAGTACTCATCATTTTGTTCCTAATTTTTTAGTTTTGTCTTTGACAGTTCAAGTTTGGAGGTTGTACAGTCAGGGTTTCACCAGAGAAACAGAACTACACACACAAACACACACACAAACACACACACACACACAAACACACACACGTTTTCTCCCCAAGGAACTGGCCGTGTGACGAAGTAGCTGTGAGGCCTGACACCCTCAGGGCGGGACGGAGGCGGGAAGCTCCGAGGCAGGAGCAGACACGCAGGGGGAGGCGGTAACCCTCTCCCAGGGGAACTTAAGGTGAGCTCCACCGCCTGGCAAACACTTGGGTGAGGCTCATCCACATCGCCAAGAATGATCTTTACTGAAAATCAGCTGATGCAACATGTTAGCCACACGGGCAAAAAGCCTTCACGTCAACTGCTAGATTACTGTTTGAATTACGGGGTGCTGCGGTGCAGCCAAATTGATACACAAAACCAGCCATCACTCAAATTTGCATTTAGAGTTTGACCTCAAATTTCCATTAGAAGATAATATTGAAATTGAGCCAAGAGGAATTCAAAGGTGTCTAATATAATGTCTTTAAGAGACCGTGGAAAATCACCATTTTAACATCTATTGAATCATGTGACACATTTCATTCTGTTTTCTACTTTCATTACTCAGTGCTTTGTACTGGAGATCTACCTACGATGCTGGGGATTTACAAGTTCAGTCTTCACACTGAAGAGGAATTTTCGCTCAAAAGGCTAATCAGCTCTTTGTTCTGCTTCTGTAGATGTGCTTGCTGCATAGGCCGTACTGGAAATTAACTAAAGACTCATCTTCCCTTTTGCTTGTTCTGTCTAAGCAACAAATGTGATTGCCTGTACCCCCTAGCAACTCCCAGGCTTTGTAACTCTCTGAAACTGCCTGCAACCCATAGCAACTCCCACGCTTTGTAACCGTCTGAGGGCAAATTAACCAATCGGCCCATGCCAAATAAGCTCTATCTAAGCAATGTTGCAACTGAGCTCGGGGCCCAGATCTTCAGAGCGCCAGCTCCTCTGGGACCGCCAGCGTAGTAAAGCTGAGTTCTCCAACTCTCCGAGTGCTGCTTGGTTTCTCGCCGGTCTGATTTTTGCAACTTTTCTGCAACAATCCCCCTGTATACTCCTCCCTTGTATACATCCCCCATTGTTTCTTTACCAGTTTTTCTAGTTATAGACACCCGTGTTACATCTAAATCATCATTATTTCACACACAAAAATAGAGTGTTCACTTCTATGTACATGTCTCTTTTGGAGTCTTGGCAAACATTTTCTGATAAATACACATCCCAGCGGTTATGGCAATCTGCAAATCTAATTTTCCACATGAATAAACAAAAAATATGGTCAATATTTTGAGTTATGTTCAATACCTATAAAATACAGAAACAATTCAATATATATTTTGGTTAAAAACTCTTAAATGTGATGGACAACTAAGAATATTTCATTTAACATTTTTAAAATCATGATTATAAATGAAATGGACTTATGGTTTGGACATCAAGTTTAAATAAGCCTGATAAAATGATATGAGCAGATTTATCTTTCCTTGAAATTTTGAGCTCAGTCATCTAGATCAGGCGTCTTCCCGGGGACATTGGAAGATGTTGTCCATTGTCTTATTGCTCAACTTTTAAAGATATTTGTCCCTTCGAGATCTATTCCTACTTGCACCAACTTTGCTGTTTTATATATTTTCCAGAACCATCGATTTGTTCTAAGCTGAGCGTGTATTTGATCAATACTATTTTTCTATTGTTCTCTTAACTTCCCCAAATCTAACATTATTCTCCCCCTTCCTCTTATATGTATTTTGTTTGTCTGTAATTTATTTATTTTTCTTATTTCATATCGTGAAAGGTTTGGCAATCTTATTCATACTTTCAATGCATCAGGTTTTCACATGTTATTATTGTATCCTTTGATTCTCTGACTTGTATGTTTTGATCTTATAGTTATTTCTCCTTTAACATTTTTACTAAAAGACTTCTATATTCCTTTTTTCTAGGTTTTTGCTTTGAGTACTCAGTTCTAAATTTTAATATTCCTTATTTTCTGGTAAGTACACTTAGCGTTATATATCAAGCTATAAATATTACAAATATAAGTATATAATGTTTTCCTTGCCAGCTTTAGGTATAATTGCCTTTGTTTCACGTTCTTTAACGAAATTGTTAATTAGCTACATGTTATAAAGTCATAAACATGGCAATTTTATTTTGAGGCATTCTTGCTAATTAATTTCTAATTTTGTTGTATGTGGTCCAGGATAAAAGCCTCTATCGTGTTGATTCATTGGATCTTATTGAGATGAGACTTTTTTGAGAATTGGTTCATAGTAAAATTTGGTGAGTATGCTGTGTACTAGAAAAACCAGGTGATTGGGGCGTTCTCTCTGCATATTTGCTCCGTTATTAGTTCCCGAGGGTGCCTTCGGAGTCTGTGTGAGTTGGTACTTTATCTGAAGTTATTATATTTTCCACACACATTATAAAATATAGGTTTTATTATTATTTAAGCATGAAAAGGCCAACAGATCAGGAGAGACTGCCATTGGAAGAGACTCTATCACTCACAGATGGCAAGAGATGGGGCACACAGTTTGAGGGGGCAGTCAGGAGGCAGACCGAGGGAGGTAACTGTTTATTGTGATCTTAAATGTGGGTGAGACTGTTTATTGTGGACTTCCGGACAAGACTGTTTATTGTGGTCTTCCAGACAAGGCAGGCAGGCGGAGGCTCTGGGCTCAG
>NW_011889232.1:238555-251076 GCF_000151845.1 Pteropus vampyrus | reverse complement strand
GCTCTGCCCCTTAGGCGAGGCGAGAGGAGAGGAGGCAGGGTCTCAGGGCCTCAGAGGGCTGCTCGGTTCCCCTGCGAGTGCATCCCTCAGACCTAGAGGCATGGTGACTAGTTCTGAGCAGACGTCAAGCTGACTTCAATGACTCAAGCACACAGTACCAGGGGACTTAATGAAGGAGACATATGTGGGCAACCTGAAATCTGCAACATTTTTCACTGTCTTGGCCAAATAAGCAGCTACCACTTTGCCCTCAGAACATTTGTTATCATGTTGACGTGTTATTAGTTTAAAGCCAGGAGATTTGATTTCTATTTCCAGTATTTTTTTCTAGGAAAACAGGTAAATCCAAAGTCTTACTGTTCTTTCCAGTGAAGGAGGGAATTTATATTGATTGCAAAAGAAATTTTACCCTTAACTATCTGATCAGGTGTGAAAAACAAAATTTAATAAGACCACGTAAGAAAAAAATACCCCCAAATTCAGAAAAGACGTGCACACACACGAGTTTCACAGATGGGGAGAGAGTCACTTTGACATAAAAATAGAGTCACAGAATAAAAGGGGCAATGGAAAGAGAGAATGACTTTACTGGTGTCCCTGATCCATGTGCATATGTGCGTTACGTGTAAACATTTAAAACTGACAACGGCCCCTAATGGCTGGAGATCCCTGCCATTGTCTGACTTTGGGTGGAGATGTATGTATTATCGAATTGTACACTCAAAACCTATATAATTTTACTAACCAATGTCACCCCAATAAAATTAATTTTAAAAAAATAAACATTGTTTAGGAACAGCTGCCTCCTCATTTTTAAGAGTCGGAACTTTGGAGAACGACAATGCCCCTTCCTCCCTCCCGGCGGCCGCGGTCTTCCTTAGGGGACAGCGACGGCTCTTAGTGATGCCGCAGTCCCATTGTTTCGCCATCACTGTTTCAAATTGCCCCTTTGCTTGTGCTTGTCACACGGGCCAGCTCCTGTGGAGGCCGACGGCTGTCATGACACCGTCTGTCGGGGGCTCACCTTGGAAGCAGGTCTGCTGCAAGCCTCATTTTAATGTAGAGAGGAGGAAAGAGAATTAAAAATGTGAATCAAGCCACAACCAGAGACTGCAGGGTGCTAGTCAGCCCTGCAGCCAGGCCAGGAGGACCCTGCAGAACACAGGGAGATTCCGCTGGGATTACGGGCAGCCCATCCCCCACATCTGTGAAGGGGAACCAGGAACCAAGAGCCATTCCCTGTGGCTAAGGCCAAGGGCAACCTAAGGATTAAAAACTGGGGACTGTGGGCAGGTCTTTCACGCTGCATACCCTTCCCCTTTCTCACTGTGCGCCCATATCAAAGGAAATGGGTTGACAAAGTCTTTTAAACTGTAACTCACAGGAACTAAAGAATGGCATATAAACTGAATTCTCGAACACCCAGGGTCCCTCTCACTCTCTGCCTCTGAGGGGAGACCATGCTGTCTGTGGAGTGTTACCCCTTTCCTGATAAACTTCCTTTTTGACTCTAACTTTGGCCGCGTGTTGAATTCCTTCTATGCTCGCCACCAAAGGGCCCTCTTCATCTCTGGGTACAGGGCTTGGTCTCCCCCAGATCGGGGAAATTTGCCCTGCCCTGCATCAACTTGGCACACAGCTCATATATTAAATTACAGTTTCTTAAGTAGTTATGTTTTCCCTCCCAGGAAATAACATTTAAGAAATATATGTATATTCAGACTTTTTTTTTCAGGGAATACAGAAAAGTAACAGAAAAATTATGCAGTCTTACATTTGTAGACATTTTAAGAAAAAAATTTTAAGAAAAAACATTTTAAGAAAAAAACTAGTTAATTCAGACTCATGTATTTAAGAATATGTACAAATATTTCTATGATGTTTACTACATGCTAAGTAAAAACTTAATATCTTTTTTCTGTACCTATAGTACAATACAAAATTAATTGAACAGCCAAAAAAATTCAAACTATTACAAATAGTTTCTATTTGAAAAATAGAAAATAAAGAGTCCATCATTTCACCACTCTGAGAAGCTATGATGATGTTTGTGTATTTTCTTCCAATCTTTTTTTTCTCAATAGTATACCTTATATGGTTAAATTAAATTTGATCAACTGTATGTTGAATTTATATTGGAATATTACTCTTTTTACATTAAATTCTCTTTTTGGTGATAATGGCACCAATATTGGCCATAATAACATTTTATAAGATATTTTAAAATAATTATAATATTTTTCATAGAGATGAAAATATACAATATGTGTTTTAATGTTTACCTATAACTGAATTAGAGATTATTCTAAAAATATTAACAAAAATATAAATGAATATCTTTATAATATAAAACCATACCCAGATGCCCAAATTAAAAGACTGATGAATAAGATTAAAATGACTCTATTGCAGAAAATTATCTTAAACAAACTGAAAAGATGTAACACGATAGGAACATATTTTCTAACTTCTTTTGTTTTAAATTAGTCCGGTAAATAGCAATAGAGGGCTGGACCAGGAAATGACCTAGAACTTTAAAGAAGGAAATAAATTTTTTGATGAAGACATTTATATTTGTTGAACCTTATAAACTTATAAAGTATTAAATGTTAACGTTTAAGAAATACAAATTAGTTACAGTGCTCTTTTTAAAAGCGAGGCCTTTGGAGCTAATACGGGCCTTCATTCATTGACGAAATGCACGTATAGAACATTTAATAGTGTTTAAGTAAACCTAGCTAAGTCTTTTTTCTTTTCTCCTTTCTGAATTGGAAAAGGCCCGCTCTCTCAAACTCAGGTAATTCCCCTGACACTGGTGAGCCAGGTCCTCTTGTGGCAGCCTGAGGCTGCGTGACCATTTCCTGCTCCAACGAGTTAGTTCCTGACTGTCCCCGCTCCCCAGCAGTCTGCAAACCCGCTTCAATGATGAAGCCGATTTCCTTATAGTTTGGCAGCCGGTCAGCGTTCTCCTGAAGTTCTCCTTCCTTATGTGGAATATTTGTAGCTGGGTAGGAATGACAAGACTATAAAACTGTCTGTTATGTTACGATCGGGGCTCAGCCTTTGGATAAGAATCCGCTGAGCCGGTGCCGGATTCAATAAATGCTGCTTCCTGCTTATAGCCTCAGTGTCCTGTCTGTGTTCGAGAATCCCCCAACACTCTGGCTATTGATAAAGATCATCGGTCCACTGTAGGCAGAACTGGCTTTAGGCCAGGCAAGGCCCTTAGAGTCCAAGAGGGGAGGGGACCTTAAGTCCAAAGGGTTTTTATTCTTTAAGAAACATATCAAGCAAAGCTGTTTTCCTTTACTTGCTTAATAGATAAATCGATAATAGAAAAGTAATAGATACGTGACTTAAATAACGAGTTTGTATCTTCGTTTTTCCTTGTCTCAGGACAGAGGCGGCGCTTCGGCAGGAAACCCAAGACCCTGTCCTGACAGAGGCAGAGAGGGAAAGAGCTCCATGACACCCCGACAAGCAGGGACCACGACCCTCCTCAGCAGGAAGCAGGCACAGAAGAAGAAACCTCCCACCTCTCAGCATCCATACTAATAAGAAGGGGTTCATGGCTCTTAGAAAAAAGTTAGGCAGGAGAGTCAGATAGAGGGTTTCGAGTCCGCCTGCAAAACGCTGAGGTCGTCCTATTCTAGAAAGGGTCCGCCCCAGCCCGCCCATCATTAAGCCAGCCAGAAGGCATTTTGGGGCTAAAAGTAACTCACGCTAGGAAACAAGTAAGCAGAAAATTGGGTACCAGTGTAGGCCGGTCGCTCGCACCTGTGCAATGAAGACCCCAACGATCTTCAACTCACCTGAGCCCCAATATACCATCATTATAATGTGATGCGTATGCCCAGAAGTTCATTAATATCATTATAATCGACTGAATTCTGGGAACAAACATGTACAGAAAGCAAACAATGAGTCACTGGGTCCTGTCATGCTTAGTTGTCAATCAAGGAAGCCCACTCTCCTAAGAAAAGTGACCACCCACAGAAAACAGGGGTAAAACCCCAAAGACATCGTTACTGGACCCTTGAGCCCTTGACCTTTTGACCCACCCTTCTCTTGCTCAGGCGCTTCCGAGTCTGGAAGTGTCCTGTTGCTTTAAAGCTATTTTCTGCTGTCTTTCCTTGTTGGGGACATCAGGAGCCAGGACGATGTGCCGAGAGGGGACCCCCACTCTCTGGTAACAGAGCCAGATAATCAATCTGTGTACAAATCTCAACTCTAAAAACCTGGCTGACCTTGTGACCTCAGACCAGTTACGCTACTTCTCTGTGCCTCAGTTTCCTTACCAGCAAAATGGCGATAGTTTTGAGGAAAAAAATAAGTTAACCTTAATGTTCATGAGATGTTTAGCCACAGTAAGCACCACATATGTTATCTACTATCATGATATAATGGTGAAAAGGTGAATAGTATTCTGTATTGACAAAGAAAGAAAAAACTCATATTCTACTGAAACTAGAAATGTGGAAATTTTTTCGAATGGCAATTTTAAGTGAATATACAATTCGACCTCTAGGTATTCTATTTAAAACATTATGTATTTATAGTCACATGAAGACAAAACGGTAAATGTCCAAGGAGATGCTCACTGAAGCCCTGTTTGCCGTAGCTCGGAAGTGGGGTAAAGGTGGCCCGGAATTACAACGTGAATCGAGCCACGGCCAGAGGCTGCAGGGTGCTGGTCCGCCCTGTGGCCAGGCCAGGAGGACCCTGCAGAACTTGGGGAGGTTTCCGCTGGGATTGCCACAGCCCATCCCCCACACCCGTGCCGGGAAACAGGAACAACAGTCATTCCCTCTGGCTAAGACCTCGGGGGTCCTAAGGATTAAAGGCTGGGAACCCCAGGCAGGCCCCTCACTCCCCATATTCTTACCTTTCCAGCCACATGCCCTCCCCCTTCCTCACTGTGTCCACATCAGAGGAAATGGGAACTAAGGAATGACACATAAACTCCATTCCCTGAGCACTCAGGGGCCCTCTCAGTGCTTCTCCTCTGTCTCCGTCTCTCTCACTGTCTCTCTGTCCCTCTCACTCTCTGCCTCTGAGAGGGGACCACACTGTCTGTGGAGCGTCACCCCTTTCCTAATCGACTCTCCTTTTGACCCTAACTTTGGCGTGCATGTTGAATTCTTTCCACACTCTCTGCTAAAGGCTCCTCGTCTCTGGGAGCAGGGCTTGGGTCCCTGCCCCTCGGGAAATATGCTCTGTCCTGCGTCGTGTTCATGAAGTTAACCCTGGGGAGTGCCCTGGGACGGGTATTTTTTTCTTTTTACTTTATATATTTCATGGTGTCGACATTTTTTTATAAGTAAGACATTACTTTTATAATAAAACTAGAAATCTTATTGCCTTTAAAAACAAGAATTAATAAGTAAATTGAGTCTGTCGACTCATTAGGAAAAAACAAAACTAAAATTAACTCTAAGTGAAGGCTCCAAAACTTAGTATCAATTTCTTTTTCCCTCTTACCTGTTTCGATATTTCTTTATACATAGACTTACTAGCAGATAGCTGAGTACAGTGCCCCCCCCCAATAGTTTGTGTTAGCATCAGTTGTACACGTCTATAGAATAAAAATAGATTGGTTCAGAGTCCATGAGAGCTGGCCCCTTACTTTTGTTGTTTTTTTTTACAAGCCTCCCAGGGAATTATCTGAAGGCCATAAAATCTGAGAAGCGCATCTTCTCAGATCTGAGCACGAGGGGGGTTTTATCCTGAAGACAGTCAGATGTGACACAGCTGCATTAAACCTCATGAGAACTCGGGTTCACCTGTGGAACTGACATTCACACAGATGAATTCTTACATCTCTTTCGATGCCTCCACGCGTCTTACTCAGCACATAGGCGTTTTGTAATTCGTGTGGTAATTAATTTTGTAAACTTAAATAGCAACAATTTACCAGTTCCCTTAATTGTACATAAATGGTAATTTTTTGAGAGAAAACTTCCTGTTTAACATTTAGGAAAAATGAATGTGATGAGAATCTAAAAGATTTCTATGCCACATTATAAATATAGTAATGGAAGCAACTGAGTTCTATGGAAAAAGTTCATAATATGTCAAATGAGGACAACAATCCACCAAAATGCAAACATCATATTTGCAACTATGTAAAATGTGCAGAGGAATTTTTTAGTTTTAGTTTTAAGAAATAACACGCTAATTAGATGTTAGCCCCATCTTTACTACAGTACGTTTAATATATAGTAATGTATTTACTATATATTCACATGCTTTTTTTACTACTATTCACATGTTTTATTTGAAAATGATGGAAGGCTGTATGAATAGAGGAGTTGGATTATGTATCACAGCTGTTGGGAAACACACCCTCTCTCCTTGCTGGAAAAGGTCGTGAGAACAGACTCAGTCAGCAGAATTCTCAGGTGACCCCTAAGATCCTGGCCCCCGGTGTCTGCACTCTGTGTAATTCCCTCTGATTCAGTGAGTGTTGGGGGAGGAGGCATTTGGACGTGATGGGCCAGTCACTCTCTTCATTAGGTGAAATTATATAAGACTGTTTTAGCGGAACGCAGAGAGAGATTCCAAAAGAAACAAATTCTCTGCTGGTCTTGTGAGGTCGAGCTGTCATGTTTTAAGTGGAGGGGCCCATGTGGTTAGAACCCAGGGGTGACTTCCAGGAGCTAAGAGGGACCCGAAGCAACAACCAGCAAGAAATGCAAAACACAGCTCTACCAGTCAAGGAACTGAGGTCTGACAGTCAGAGAGTTTGGAGAAGGACCCTGAGCCCCGATGGGAGCATGGCTCCTACCCAGACCTCCATTTCAGCCTGGTGGGATTTCAGGCAGAGGACAAACAACTCTTACCAGCCCTCATGACCCAGGTAAACAGAAATAATAACCTTGTGCTGTTTTAGCCACCGCATTTGTGGTAATTTGTTATACATCTTCTCATTCACCAAAGTTCTCACAGGGTCTAGTAGAATGTACTTACAAATTTGTCAATAAATGTTTGTTCAGTGGAAAAATAAAGTGACCAACTCTGGTTTTTTAACTGGCTTTTGAATATTTTATAACAAAATCTAAAGTCCTTCTAGCTAAGCCTTTCCTATGATTCCTAAGCCAAAAAAAACCTTTTAGAATTATTACCCATATCCAAGGTAAAAGTATAAGAAATGAAAAAAGTAGTGAGATTAATTTCATTCCATAAATCACCTGAGAATATTTTTTCCTTATTGTATTATAGTCATATCAAGTATTTTGGAAAGTAATTTGAGAAAGGATTGAGGAATATATCTTTGGTTGATGAAGTAGGGGAGACTATCAGTAAATTAAATGACACGTTTACAGAGGACTGAAGCTGGTTTTACTTTGCAGTAATGTCTAATTAAATACATAAAATGAAATCAAAATTCCTGTTTTCTAGATAACGACTAAATCCAAAACATGAAGTTTATCCCTTCTTAAGACTTCTAAATCCTCCCTCCATCACCCTCTAGCATGAGAGGATGTTCTAACTTTTAATCAGTTTATTGAGAAATTTCAATATGAGAAGTCATAAACAAGAACGGGTTTAATTTGTTCTGTTCTCTGCCCCAACCTGTCTCATATCGAACCCTATTTCTTGTTGAATAACAGTTTTTCAATAAGTTACCGAATTCCAAAACTTTTCACTCATTTGAGTTGTTTTTAAACATTTTCATTATGATATTTAAAATCACTTTGTGTGTCCTCACATGTGAGAGGGAGACAGAGTTCTTTGAGGTCTCTTTTATAAGATGGGGAATCCCGTCCCTCCTAGGAGTGTCACATGCCTGACTCAGTCACCCCCAAGCTCCACCTCCACACGTCATCACACTGGGAGTTCGGATTTAACGCCAACGTTGAGCGGACATAAACAGTGTACAGAAGCACTGGTAGTGAAACCAGCTTGAGGCTCAGCCACGAAGTCACCATTAAGGACGTCTCTTTGTCCCTTTCCTTACTTAACACCAGCCTCACCGATTTGGGCAGGATCTGCCTGTAAGTGCATCATAGCAGCATGTTTTTATTACTAAGATACTATTGTGGGTACAGGAGAACATTCTTTGAGGAACTAATAATAATTCTTGGGAAACTGATGTGTTTTTAATTGATTTTAAATATAAATCCAGGCCCTTACACCTACGTTAACTGAGGCTAAATCTCAAGTTCACCCAATAAATTCTCCTCTGTTATCTGTCAGTGGGAGACGTCTGTTACGGCCTTTTACAATGATTGTTTTTAGTCATAAACTTCACTCACAAGGACTAAGAGCACCGTTGCTGTGTCAGAAATCTGGACGGTCAGCATTTAATGCCCAAGTGGATGTTCCCCTCCAACTCGGGTCTCTGCGCCAAGGGCCCCGCAGATGCCCTGCGCCCGGCCAGGACTCACTGTGATTTTCTGCTCTTCCATATGTGAAGAGTTTGCCGCCTAGACCTTTAAATTCACCTGAACTTCTCCCTAGCTACAAAGAGAAAAACGGACATCTCCTAATCCATCTTGTGGAGGTGGGGCTCACGTTATCTTGAAGCTCATTCCTGCTGGAAAAGAACGTGTCGTCCATGGGGCCGACCACACGATTCTCTGAAACATCAGGCACAGAGTGAAAAAAAAGACTTCCAAAAGTAACACCTTTGATGTCCCCAAGCGGCCCAGAAACACGAGGAGAGCGCTCTAACAATTCTGTTAAATTGCCGTTGACTGAAGTAACAATATTTTTAAAAGTTTCTGTGTGTGTGTGTATGTATATATATAATTAGACTACATGTCATCTTTACAACTTTTATTCTTTCAGGAGTGTTTTAAGAAGCTGATTACTGAGGGGAGTTAATTTAATAATGGATACACTGCTCCGGTCAGCCAGTCATCTGTCATGTTGCCAAGAAAGCATTACTTCAAGTGCAGGAAATAAAAGGACAGGTAAAATATGATTAAATTGGCTGTTTTTAAATTTGGCAAATTTGGCAAAAAATCTATGAACGCATGCCTTTACCTTTTTTTTAATATATATATTTTAAGTGCCAGAGGACTTGGAAAATAATATTCTAACTACCTTAAATGTAAATAGCATGAAAAGATGTAACTTTGAGAAATTATTTAACCATGCATACATATTGAGGAATAATATTTCTCTTTCCAGATTTTATTTTTACTCTGATCTAATCTATTCCTCATACGATAACAATAAACTTAAAAATTATGTTAGGAAAATGTATGCTGAATACAAATTGATGGACTCAGCTAAAACTCCCACTTTAAAACATCTAGAATCACTGGATAGATTATAACCCAAAACAGTAAAGATGGGAAATTTACAGGTGACAGAGATGGGGAGAAAAATAGAAAACCAGAATCATCAGGAGCTGTGAGGGTGTGGAGGCCTGAGGACAAGGGGTGGTCGCCTATAGCCAGGGCAGGAGGCACCACAGTCTCGGTGCCTGTTAGGCAGAACTTGTCCCCATAACCCTGTGTAAGTGTGGGACGCTTGAGAGCTGCATCATCTGTAGAACAAAGCCAAGCTGCCTGGTATTGGGGGTTGAAAAAAAGTATCCTATGTATAACAGGATCATGTGTTTTCCACAGATTTAGAGTAAATTTAGGCTAACCATGTGTCAGGAGTCTCTAAAGTAAAAAAACGGGTGTGAAATTGTTTAGGACCGTGAGAACTTTGGTGCACCTGGTAGAAGCAAACACAAAATTAGTCTGAAGGATCTTTCAAAAACCAGGCACTGAGATATTCCCATAGAAGAAAACAGTCTTGCTGAAAATATAGTAACGACAAAATTGCAGAGAACATGAGAAAAAATATACATTACGTGAATATGAGCAAATGAACCCAACACACAGGAAGGTTCAATCCTAAGATCTCCAACGTAGAGGAAACACATGCACAACTATGTAATAATTATATTTAACATCATTAAAGATATGAGAGAATTAAAATTACAAGAAAAAACCAAAAACTACTAACAAAAATAACATGGTTTGAGATTGAACTTTCTCAGCCCAAACCAAATATAGCAACTTACATTAAAATATTAGTGAACGTGTTAAATAACATACATACATGAATAGAGAATTGTTAAGCATCAGGATAGATTTTAGAAAATTACCTACAATTCAGTCAAAAGAGATAAAGAGATAAAACTGGAGATCAAGACAGAAAGAATAGAATGAGAATGCTCAACATACAGAGCCCAGCAGTAGTTTGAGAAGGAGCAATAAAGATAGTGGGTAGTAGGCAACATGCAAGTAATCTTTAAAGAACTGCTTAAGTGCATGACTACTTAGATATGATAGTAGGAGAAACAGAGATAAAACCAGTGTTGAGAAACTTCAGAAAGCAGAGCAAAGAGAAGGTAACTGGGAAGAAAACAGCTCCCTGTGAAGGAGCGGTGGCCAGAACGAGACAAGGTGGTCCCACAACACGAGTTGAGAGTCGCAGAAGACCGTGTCGGATTGCCGAAGGGAATAACGGCCACCCTATGTGTTTGACTCGGCTATAATTCAAGGATCGCTGTGTGCGGTGAAAACAAAAACATCATGCAACATAATAAAAGATCTTACCAATTCCAGGACTCACCAAAATAATACTAAAGTGTGTTGTACTTTACAAAGAAGGATGGAAATTAACCCCATAATTCTGCAGTAGGATAAAGAAAAAAATTGTGCATTAAGAAATTAGTTATTAAGCCTAAATTAAATTACCACAGGCTCGTGAAAACAATGATAATATTAACTGTTCTGGAGGATCAGTAACCAGGAGGATAGTGTAGCATGAGACTAGACGACATGAAAAATGGTAGTTAGCTAACCAGAGACGCCGCAGCCTGAGCTCCCGTTGGAGGACGCTGGGGTCGATGACATACTTCACAGAGTCAAATGTACACAGTAAATATGTAGGAAAACCACTAAAAAAGAATAAAAAATATAAAAATATTACTCTCGTACACAAGAAATAAGAGAATAAAAAACACTTAAATTAACAGAAAGCAGGAACGATGAATAAATAAAAGAAAATCAGAGTAAATAATGCAATATGATAGATTAATTAAAATATATACAATATTCAAATAAATAAAAAAGTATAAAGTTTGGCTATATACAGTAAATGTGAGGTTGAATTATCAAGGAGAAGCATGTCTGGAATAAAACTGCTGCTAAATAAAAGCAAAAAAATGTTAAATTCAATTAATCAAAGACTTGCAATGATCAGAAGAGCGTTTATTCAAAAAAACTGGCAGAATCTCAGTAATAACAGAGACGGTTGTCATCTCGCCCTACTTCAAGATCCTCCTCCCGGTGCCCTGGGAGCTGTGACCACCTGTGGCCCGGCCGCCAAGGGAGGAGCCAGACTGGGCGTAACACACTCTAGGTTCATCCATGTTGTTGCAAAGGGCGAGATTTCATTCTTCTTTACTGCCGAATAATATTCCATTTTAAATGCGTCACACCTTCATGCAGTCTCTGCGATGGACACCTAGGTCATCTCCATGTCTTGGCTGTTATGAGCAGTGCTGCTGTCAAGTTTTTTCAAATTAGCGTTTTTGTTTTCTTCAGATAAATATTCAGAAGTGGAAAACTGGTTTGTTTTGATTGTTTTTTTTTTTTCCTCCTCATCCTAAGTAACATTTTCCTGTTTCTTTAAATGGCATTTTTTTTTTTAACGTATGCCAGACATTGTGGGTTTTACCTAATTAATGATTGGTGCTGAAATTTTTTGTATTTCTATAAGTATTCCCAGGCCTCATTCTGAGTGTCAGTTAAGTTGTTGAAAACAGTTTGATCTTTTGGTTCTTGGTCTGAGTTTTGCTGGTCAGGATGAAAGCAACGTTTAACTGAGCAACACTTAATTTTGCTTTACTGATGAGGTAAAACCCTTTCAACTACACTGCCTGATGAGTTATGCCCCATGAATTACTAGGTGTTCTACCCTGGCTGGTGGGAACAGCAAGAACCCCTCTGGGCGAGCTCAGAATTATTTACTTTGGTCCTCGTCTGTGTCCCCATCCCAGGCCTCGTCAGTTCTCTCACAGGCGGACGGCTCACAGGAGACGCTGGGCGCTCCCTCCCCTCGATGCACAGAGTTCGGTAGGCTGTCCCTGTCCCCTTCCTTGTACCCTTCAGACAGCCCTCTGGGCGGCCATAAAGTTCACCAAATTTTTTTCTATCCACTGTCTTTGTTGCCTGATATCTAAAGTGTCAAAAATTGGTATTTCACTTATTTAAAATTGTTTCAAAAAGGAGTATAATTCTGGTACATGTTACCCCACCTTGGTGGGAATCAGATATTTGGCCATGCTCTTCGACAGCTTCTGAGAAACTGTTACCACAGGTTACTTCATCACTCCAGTTAGTGATTTCCCTCAAATCTTACTGCCATAAACCCTTCTTTTCAAAATAATATGTAATAAACACATACTTATGCTGCTTATTCCAAATGCATGCTACTTATTACTGGTTAGAGATCCAGTTTCAAATTTTCAACTACTTCCCAACCTTGGAAAACCATGCCGAACAATT
>NW_011889232.1:235916-238505 GCF_000151845.1 Pteropus vampyrus | reverse complement strand
GATGAATAAATAAAAGAAAATCAGAGTAAATAATGCAATATGATAGATTAATTAAAATATATACAATATTCAAATAAATAAAAAAGTATAAAGTTTGGCTATATACAGTAAATGTGAGGTTGAATTATCAAGGAGAAGCATGTCTGGAATAAAACTGCTGCTAAATAAAAGCAAAAAAATGTTAAATTCAATTAATCAAAGACTTGCAATGATCAGAAGAGCGTTTATTCAAAAAAACTGGCAGAATCTCAGTAATAACAGAGACGGTTGTCATCTCGCCCTACTTCAAGATCCTCCTCCCGGTGCCCTGGGAGCTGTGACCACCTGTGGCCCGGCCGCCAAGGGAGGAGCCAGACTGGGCGTAACACACTCTAGGTTCATCCATGTTGTTGCAAAGGGCGAGATTTCATTCTTCTTTACTGCCGAATAATATTCCATTTTAAATGCGTCACACCTTCATGCAGTCTCTGCGATGGACACCTAGGTCATCTCCATGTCTTGGCTGTTATGAGCAGTGCTGCTGTCAAGTTTTTTCAAATTAGCGTTTTTGTTTTCTTCAGATAAATATTCAGAAGTGGAAAACTGGTTTGTTTTGATTGTTTTTTTTTTTCCTCCTCATCCTAAGTAACATTTTCCTGTTTCTTTAAATGGCATTTTTTTTTTTTAACGTATGCCAGACATTGTGGGTTTTACCTAATTAATGATTGGTGCTGAAATTTTTTGTATTTCTATAAGTATTCCCAGGCCTCATTCTGAGTGTCAGTTAAGTTGTTGAAAACAGTTTGATCTTTTGGTTCTTGGTCTGAGTTTTGCTGGTCAGGATGAAAGCAACGTTTAACTGAGCAACACTTAATTTTGCTTTACTGATGAGGTAAAACCCTTTCAACTACACTGCCTGATGAGTTATGCCCCATGAATTACTAGGTGTTCTACCCTGGCTGGTGGGAACAGCAAGAACCCCTCTGGGCGAGCTCAGAATTATTTACTTTGGTCCTCGTCTGTGTCCCCATCCCAGGCCTCGTCAGTTCTCTCACAGGCGGACGGCTCACAGGAGACGCTGGGCGCTCCCTCCCCTCGATGCACAGAGTTCGGTAGGCTGTCCCTGTCCCCTTCCTTGTACCCTTCAGACAGCCCTCTGGGCGGCCATAAAGTTCACCAAATTTTTTTCCATCCACTGTCTTTGTTGCCTGATATCTAAAGTGTCAAAAATTGGTATTTCACTTATTTAAAATTGTTTCAAAAAGGAGTATAATTCTGGTACATGTTACCCCACCTTGGTGGGAATCAGATATTTGGCCATGCTCTTCGACAGCTTCTGAGAAACTGTTACCACAGGTTACTTCATCACTCCAGTTAGTGATTTCCCTCAAATCTTACTGCCATAAACCCTTCTTTTCAAAATAATATGTAATAAACACATACTTATGCTGCTTATTCCAAATGCATGCTACTTATTACTGGTTAGAGATCCAGTTTCAAATTTTCAACTACTTCCCAACCTTGGAAAACCATGCCGAACAATTTAAAAAAAAAAGAAAAGAAATACTTGGAAGGTAATTCTTTGCCTTCAGTTTAAGGCCCAAACAAGCTGTTGGCACAGGAAACTGCCTCCAGCCCCCTTTCAGTGGCTATGAACATCGTCTTCCTTAGGCCCCAGGCAGAGTGTGCCTAAACTCATCTCCAGCGCATGGGGCATGGGGCATTTGTGTCGCGCCCATTGGTTGACCTAGCTGGAAGAACACCTGCAGGCAGAAGTAACCTGCGGGCCACCTTGTACCTGCAGCAGGAGAGGAAAGGAGCAAAGCCACGGGCACCAACAGCACTCTGACCTTTGCTGCCAGCCCTGAAGCCCCTTCCTCTGGCCCACGGGTCGCATGTCTGTCACAATTTCGATTTTTCTTGATCCACCTGTGCCATTTCTCCTGAGGACAAAATGAAACGAGCTCCCCCAAGAGGTTAGCAGGTGACCTACAACGCAGTATCTTTATTTCTAGTCTGTTTGTCATTTATTCTTTTGAGATTAATTTTTTAAAGCATATTATTAGAAATTAGTGCTTCAGAGCTCGTCTCCACTATTGTTTAGTTATTTACTGACCCTGGATTCATTCTACTTGAAATTGTTCCACATGAAAGTTTGTTAATTATTCAAACTCCTGTTCTTCAGGCTAAATGTCCTTAATTCCCCAGTCACTTCTCCAAGCTCATTAACAAACTCAACCCCTTACGTGAACAAATGATAATTTCTGAAATTAAGTTTCCACCACATAACGTGAAAATACTGTGTGCTACCATCTCTTATTAACCTTTTTGTTATTAAAGAAACATACGTTTATTTAAAATATTAAATAACTATTTGCAAGATATCGTAGATATATAAGCTAACTTAGAATATATGAAATATGTGTTCAAAAGTCTAATATCGATCAAATTTATAAATATTTGAGGGTAAAGAACTAGAAATGAAATTATTCTATACCGAATTTCATGGTATGGAATCTTCATTACATTCTCTCTTCACTCTATAAGCTTCTGTTTTCTTAAGATTTTCCACTAAGGAAATAGTTGCTTGCATTATTTGCTTAAAAATTT
>NW_011889232.1:230102-234531 GCF_000151845.1 Pteropus vampyrus | reverse complement strand
GGTTCTTCTCTGGAACAAGTGACAACAGTTAAAATCTTCGTTAGGGGTTCACTGCCCAGCGGTTTCTGGTCCTTTGTTTCACCTAAAGGACTAAAGCTCCTAGACTATCGTCGGCGTCGTGGTTGGGCCACCTGCCTACGCTCTGCCTTTCCGACTCCGCTAAGAGCAGCTTGGGGGGCGGTCACCCCGAGGCTGCGCTGGCCTGAGACCGCCGTGGAGATGCTTCTGATTTTCGCTGATTGGCAGTTCCCTGCTTTGGTCGGTTTGCACCCAGGTTTCGCTTGCGCTTCTCTCTCCACTTCAAGCGCGAGGGGTGCGGTTTTACAGCAAGGCGCTTAGCGCGGCTAACGAGCAGACGTTTAAAGAGACCGACGAGGAGGAAGGTGAAAGGGGCCGCCCTGCCCCGCACCGCAGGGTCGGAGCGGCTGCGATTCCACGCAAACGCGCGCTCTCCTCGCTATCGCCCGAGCGAAAGGATGTGCAAATAACTGTTTATATGCTAATTTGTATTTTTTTACTTACTTTTATTTATTTCACTGGGGTTTAGCCTGTATTCAAAGACCACTCACCTTTTCAGAGAAGGCTCCCTATTCGTTGACATTTCCCATCTTCTGCTTTTGTCGTCGTTCTTGATTTCTAAGTGTATAGCGCTGTAGATGTGAAACTGCTGAGCTAAAAGCTAAGAAAAGCTTGGCTGAACATACAGATTTAACACAGCTACATCAATATTGTAGATATGTTAAAGGAACACTACCGAGTACCACAGTTGCCTTGGTAAAAATTTAACTTGAAGTCGTTATTAAAACGAATCTTTGGCTGGGACACACGGTGAAGAATCTCTGTCACGTGCCCAGGTCAGCGCTCTCAAGTTAGACGGTCCAGTTTTGAGCAATACTTCACTGTGAAAGGCATTTCTTCTGCTGCTTCGAAGTTGTCATTTAAATGATTTTATCTTTCTTTTGATTCAAACGATCAGGACTCTTATTTTCTTAATTCTTATTTTGTATTTGAAATAGGAAATACCTCATAAAAATATAACATAAGTGCATATAGATTATCTTTTCATGTAGAGGATATAAATTAATATCAGCTGTGATTATTGGCAGCGTAATATTTGACTCCAATTCTTTTTTAAATTTTCTTTTATTATTAATTTCAAGTATACAATACATTGGTCAGGCATTTATATAATTTATAAAGCGATCCCCCTAATTGCTCGCTCCCTCCTCTGGCTCGCCACTTAGCCATTATATTAATGCTAACTGCATGCCATATGCCATGTTCCCTATCCCCGTGACCGTCTATCAACTACTAATTGGTACTTCTTCAACCCTCCACCCCTTTCTCCTAGCCCCACAACCCCTACTCCTCTGGCCATCCCCAGATTGTCCTCTATATTTCTGACTCTGTTTTTGATTAGTTTGTTCTTTTTGTTCCTTAGATTCCACATGTTAGTGAAATCCTATGTATTTATCTTTCTCTGTCTGACTTGTTTCACTCAGCATAACAACTTCTAGGACCATCTATGTCGTTGCAAATGGTAGGATTTCATTTTTTTTTAATGGCGGACTATTCCATTGTATATATGAACCATAACTTCTTTATCCAATCGTCTGT
The DNA here is from genome assembly GCF_000151845.1 of Pteropus vampyrus. Lineage (NCBI taxonomy): Eukaryota > Metazoa > Chordata > Mammalia > Chiroptera > Pteropodidae > Pteropus > Pteropus vampyrus. The sequence goes on along the minus strand of NW_011889232.1, from coordinate 232,914 downwards.
GGATGAGCATTAAGGTTGCTTCCATGTCTTGGCTATTGTGAATAGGGCTGCAGTGAACAAAAGGGTGCATACATCTTTACGAATTATCGTTTTGGTTTTCTTTGGATAAATTCCCATAAGTGCAATTGCTGGGTTAAAAGGTATATCCATTTTTAATTTTTTGAGAAACCTCCAGACTATTTTCCATAGTAGCTGTACCTATGAACGTTCCCTTTTCTCCACATCCTCACCAATACTTGTTCTTTGATTTTTTGATGATAGCCATTCTGACAGGTGTGAGGTGACATCTCACTGTGGTTTTAATTTGCATTTTTCTGATGATTAGTGACCTTGAGCATCTTTTCATTTGTCTGTTAGCCATCTCTACGTCCTCTTTGGAGAAGTATCTGTTCAGGTCTTCTGCCCATTTTTTAATTGGATTGTTTGTTTTTTTGTTGTTGAGTTGTATGAGTTCTTTATATATTTTGGATATTAACTTCTTATCAGATGTATCATAAGCAAATATCTTCTCCCAAACAGTCGGTTTTCTTTTTGTTTTATTGATGGTTTCCTTTGCTGTGCAAAAACTTTTTAATTTGAAGCAGTCCTATTTGTTAATTTTTTCTTTTGTTTTCCTTGCCCGAGGAGATATGTCTGAAAATAAATTACTAGGAGCGATATCAGAGAGATTATTGCCAATGCTTTCTTCTAGAAGTTTTATGGATTCAGGTCTTACAGTCAAGTCTTTAATCCATTTTGAGTCTATTCTTGTATACGGTGTAAGAAGGTGGTTCAGTTTATTTTGTTTGACTCCAATTCTTACATTTGCTTCCAGGACATCTCTGGAAGTTGTTCTGTCATTAATGAATGAGATACGCTGGAACAAACAAAAGGAAAAATAGATTATTGTAAAAAATGTTTAACATGAAAAAACTAAGAATTAAAGGAAGTGTTTGAAGATGAATAGAAGAAATTTTAGGAGAACGAAGCTAAAAATGCTGATCTGGAGATACAGGAAAGGAAAAATGCCAATAATAGATTTGGTGGGAGAAGATATTTTGCTATTCTAAGTTTAAAAATAAAACATTATAATTGGAAACCAAGAGTAATCTATGCATTCTAAAGGTGAAAACCGCAAATCTCAAGATGAAAATGTACTAATGTACCTAAGAGCTCACGTAGTCTTCTACAGGTGAGGAAGCTGATGAGTGGTACACGGACATTCTCACCGAACTCTCTACTGCAGGGCAAAGCCAGCGGAAGACTCAGGTGCCCAATGGTCAAATCACCACTAGCGTTGCTGGGAGAGAACCAGTCTCATGCTCATAGGCTCACTTCCACACGTGTGGGAGCTACTTCTTCTTAGTCTAACAGATCCACTGCGTGCTTACCGATCTGGGTTAACTCTTCCTTTTCAATCTACTTCAGTCTCATTCCACTCTTTCCTTCCATCTCTGCACTTGTCAGATTGGTTTGATACAAATATCATTTCTTCATCATCTCTTTACCTATTTATTTTTTAAATTAAGAAAGAATTCTAGCATACCTAAGTGTATAGAGAATAATATCTTTTTAAAATTTTGTTATTATTAGCTACACACACACACACACACACACACACACACACACACACACACACATTTATATGGCTACTTTTGCTTCCAAGCATGCAGTCGACCTACCCCCTCCTTAGCATAATTTTATCCCCTTCTCTCTTCCCAATTAACTTTGATCCTGAATTTAGCTTATATGGTGCCAAATATGTTTTTATATTTTGAACTAAAAAAACCTTACTAAATTTGTGCATATCCAGAAAAATGCATCATATTTTTATGACTGTAAGTAAACGTGTGGGCACTTAGGTTGCTTTCATATCTCGGCACTTGTAAACAGTGCTGCAGTGAACACAGGGGTAAATAAATCTTTATCGATTAGTGTTTTAGTTTTCCTTAGATAAATGCCCAGAAGTGTAATTGCTGGGTCAAAAGGTAGTTATATTTTTAATTTTTTGAGGAACCTCCAAACTGCTTTCCATAGTGGCTTCACCAATTTGCAGCCCCACCAACAGTGTCTGAGGGTTCCCTTTTCTTAAATTATCTATTTTTGATGCAACAGTTCAGCCATTCCTTCTGGAGTAACTAGATGTTCCTGTTCTTTGTGGGATAAATTAGCTTGATTCTTCTTACATTCCTTTCTGCAAGGCCTTAGAATTCAGTTTTTTAGATTTTGTTGACTTAGTTGCCAGATATTCAACTTCTCCAAATTTGTTGACAGGGCTCATTCATCGGTATCTTTTCTGTTCTCTTTATTTTCATGTGTTTATACCTTTAAAACAGCTTTATAAAAAATATAATTCACATATAATACAATTTAGTTATACGATTTGTAAATAAATTTTTTAAGAAAAGTTTTTTAAAAATTTAATGGAGAGTAGAAATAAACATGAATGGTTAACTATGAGCTCCCTGTAATTTTGGTGGTGGCCTTTTCAAACCTCTGTGCAGATTTTTAAAAATCAGACATAATTATCATTTCATAAAAATCACCCTTTAAAAGTGTATCATTCAGAGGTTTATAGCAAATTCAGAAAGTTGAGCAACCATCACCACTATCAAAAACCAGAACATTTTCATGATCCTCAAAAAGGAACCCTGTATCCTTTATCAGTCATTGTCCATTCTCATCTTCTTCTAACCCCTGGAACCAACAATCTCTTTTCTGTCTCTATGGGTTTTCCTTTCTGGACATTTAGTGTAAATGGCAACACACAGTGTGTGGCCCTTTGTGTCTGGGTCTTTTGTTTAGCAACCTGTTTCAAGGTTCAGCCAGGTCG